>NW_008454576.1:0-617 GCF_000622305.1 Nannospalax galili
TACCCTCACACGCTACACCCCATCAGGATGAACGTCCTCCAGTTCCTCACAAGCAGCTGAGCTCTTGCATGTCCATGAAGAATAGTATTCTGCAAGCTGGGAGAGATGAATGGTCAGTTTGGGGGAAGGGGGCATTTGGCTTAATTTCTAACCCACCGTACACAGACATGTGACCCTTCACATAACTAGGATGTAGCATGTGCTTGGGAGCGTCTAACATGCATGCAACATCACCCTACCTGGTCTACTCTGTGTTTAGGAGGTACAGATGAATCACTGAGCCCCATTGATCACACCCTAGGATGTGACAATGACAAACCGCCACACTAGATTTAAACACTGGATTTCTGTGCTTACCTGACATGGACTGGCTGTGAATTTTGCAGACAGGAGTCTGCAGGCCACACTTTGAGAGGCAGTGGAGGCAGCTCCGAATTGGCCTTTCTTGCTTTGCCATCTCCTGTGCATCTATTAAATCTCAGCTTGGCCCTCATTCCCACCAGGAAACCTTCCTTTACTGATCCTTAATCCAGTACTTCTGAAAGTGTGGTCTGCAGAACAGAATGACCTCAATCCTTTGTGGTGCTTATTAAAAATACAGTTGGCCACCAGGCTAA
>NW_008454577.1:0-617 GCF_000622305.1 Nannospalax galili
AACTGAGTAAAAGGAGACTCCAAGGTCCAGCTTCAATGACTGGCATCATTACTGTATTAAAGGCGTATTTGTCTTATAAAAGGAGAAGGAATATTACATGCATGTCCCCATGCCAGCTATCAGCCATATCAAGGACTTTGATTTGTTTCTCACGCCACTTAATGGACCTCAGCTCTCACCCTACATATTAGAAAACCAAAGCTCAGAGAGAGTACGCAGCTCAACAGAAAGTCACATAGTAGAGAAATTATTCAAGCCCAGCTTTGGCTTGCTGTTGTTGTTTCGGACAGTGTTTCCCCGTAGTCCCAGCTGACCTGGAACTTGCTATGTAGGCCTGGCTGGCCTTGATCGCACAGAGAACCACTGCCTCTGCCTCCTGTGGTTCTGGGATTAAGGACATGTACTCCTGGCCCCTGGCTAAGTTTTTAATAAAGGAAGATATTGAGTTTTTTTCTAATCTTCATTACCCTTCCCACACTTGTCCATTCCATCTTTAGCTCCATGTTCAATAATAAATTTCAAGTGGCTCATATATGCATTTAAAAAGCACATTTATTTATTTTCAATATGAGAGGGTAGGCACAGGCTCATGGAGGTCTGAGGGCAACTTTGGGGGG
>NW_008454578.1:0-617 GCF_000622305.1 Nannospalax galili
CTATTGATCCTTGCCTTAGGCATCCGTTTACAGGCCATGCATCCTTGGTGTTAACTGAGCACGGAGCTTTGCTGAAGTCCTTAATTAGATTTATCCTAATCTCTTCACTGTTGCCGACTTTAGTCAGTTTGTTTGTTTGTTGTCTTCGGGTTTTTTGTTTGTTTTGTTGTATTGTTTTGAGAAGGGATCTCTCCCCAGAGGAGAGATCCACCTGCCTGTGACTCCCATGCTGGAATAAAAGGCATTCATCACCACACCCAGCTACTGTGGATTTATCTTGCCTAAGGTTGACAAGGGACAAGAAAGGCACTTTTTGTGTCTTATTTGTGTTCCTTAACACGGTAGAAAAACCCTGTTCATTTTTGACAACATTATTCTTGATATAAAATTTCATTTCTGTGCTCTCATATTTTATGAACTCTTAAGGAACTAGAGATGCACATGCTGAAGAAACTGTTCGCTTTTGTCATTCAGTTTTTTAGGGAAAACTTTAAGGAACTTACAGGAAAAAAGGATTTTAAAAAGAGTATGCCAACGTCTCCAGTTCGTGTCAGTTTCTCCGTGTGCATATACACAGAAAGCCCTGCTGTGTTTTATAGTCTACCCTGGAAGTCATC
>NW_008454579.1:0-613 GCF_000622305.1 Nannospalax galili
CCAGGCTGGCCTTGAACTCACAGAGATCCACCTGCCTCTGCCTCCCGACTGGGATTAAAAATGGTTCTTAAAAAGACAACAAACCAACCCTGTGAGGGCAGTTGCTTCAGATTTCAAACACTGACACTGCTGGTGTTCAGCGGTAGGTGTAGGTTAGGCATAAGAACCGAAGGAAGCAGGGGCCTGTGTGTCAGTCAGCACCAGGTTCAGCCCTGTATACACGCCCGTGAGCCCAAAGCCATCAGCTATGACCCAAAGTTTTCTTCATCCTCACACTGGAGCTCGGCCCCCCAGGCCTGTAGAAGACCCATGATCTCAGGGACCAGGCACCGACTTCAGCCTCAGGGTCGTAGCCTGACTCCATCCGGCTGCTGGGTTCACCTTTACATCTGGGCTTCAAGCGATAGGAAGGAATTAAACCAGGGGTAGCTTTCTGCCGCATCAACACAGACCTGCCCTGCACTCCTTAGCCAGAACTTAGTCATATGTCACACGTGGGGCAAAGGAATCTGGGAAACATAGTCTTTATGTTAGGTAGCAATGTGTACAGCTACGATCAAGGCGCATGCACCGCGTGTGTGTGTGTGTGTGTGTGTGTGTGTGTGTGTGTGTG
>NW_008454580.1:0-617 GCF_000622305.1 Nannospalax galili
GGTTAAAATCTTGGTCTCCTCCCCCAGGGGGATCGTGGCTATTTCCCCAGGCGACCGTATAGCCCAACTTCTTATCCCTCCTAGCTGCCATGCTTCTTACAAGGCCCATAATAGGCCGAGAGGCGATCACAGGCTAGGGTCATCTGATGCCTGGATGACCATGGATATGCAGGAGAGGCCTATGATTGCCCTACTGGTTCAAGGGGTACAAATCTGGGGCTTATTGGATTCAGGGGCGGACAAAAGTATCATTAGTCGAAAGGATTGGCCAATTAATTGGCCTATTCAGACCTCCTCCCAAGTCTTGAGAGGTCTGGGGTATGCAAAACAACCTCAACTTAGCACCAGTCTACTTGAATGGAAAGACAACGAGGGACACTCAGGGACATTCCAGCCCTTTGTGATGAGCATCCCGGTAACCTTATGGGGAAGGGAAGTGATGCAAGGTATGGGAGTCAAACTAACTACCGAGGTCCTTGACCGTTATAGCCCTCAAAGTAAGAACATTATGAAGGCGATGGGTTACTCAAGAGATCGAGGGTTAGGTACTCAGGAAAATGGACCCTTGGAGCCCCTAATAGCCAGGGGACAGACAGACAGGTGGGGCTTGGGTTTTT
>NW_008454581.1:0-617 GCF_000622305.1 Nannospalax galili
GGCATGCTCCACCTTTCCAGAGAACTGAGGTCTCCAAGAGGGATAAAATATCTAATTCCCAGTTACCTGCAGATTAAGTAATCTGGGAAATAATGGAAGAACCACGACAACTTGAAGAGATTTCTAGAGACTAAATTAGGGAATAATTTCGGTGGCCATTCGTGATTCTAGTCCTGGGAGATCCGATACACTCTTCAGGCCTCCATGGGCATTGTAAGCACATGGTACATTTACATATATGCCTGTAAAACATTTATACACATAAAATTAAAAAGAAATAAAAAAATAAAGATTAAAAAGATTTACCCAAGGCTCTATTCCATTGATGGTGATGGTGGAACTAGAGGTCAACTGGAGCCAAGGGCTTCCTTATTTCAGGGACAAAATTTGAGATTCTGATCTGGGGGTAAGCCTTCCAGTGCCTTTCATGCCACACTGAGGGCAAGGAATCTTAGGAAGACATCCAATAGTTGGGAAATTTTTTCCACTGACCTGCCTACCAACAGACATTGCATTTATTTCTCAGTCGAATTTCTGCAGGAACAGAACCAGTGGGTCATCTTAAGATCTTAATGCTGCAAGAAGCCCTGAATGCTTTTTTCCTTGCTCTGTTGGCT
>NW_008454582.1:0-616 GCF_000622305.1 Nannospalax galili
TTTTTTTTTTTTTTGGCTTTTTGAGACAGGGTCTCCCTATAGCTCCAGCTGGCTTGGAACTTACTATGTAGACTAGGCTGGCCTTGAACTCACAGGGATACACCTGACTGCCTCCCAAGTGCTGTGATTAAAGGCATGCTCCAGCATGCCTGGCGGAGTCTGGCAGTTTATGACAATATTTTTAAGATTTATTTTTAATATTTTATGGTCTTTTTGAGACAAGGTCTCCCTGTAGCCCCAGCTGGTCTGAAACTTGCTTCTTAGACCAAGCTGGCCTCCATCTCACAGAGATCCACCTCCCTCTGCCTCCTGAGTGCTAGGATTAAAGGCATGCACCGCCACATCAGACTTATTTTTAATTTTTTATTCATGTGTGTGTATGTGTGTATACAGGTGCTTATGGAGGCCAAAAGAGGGTGTCAGATCCCTTGGAGCTGGAGTTGGAGTCACAGGTGGTTTTGAGTCATCTCATATGAGTGCTGGGAACCAGACTGAGGTTCTCGGGAAGAGCAACAAGGGCTCTTAACTTCTGAGGCATCTCTTCAGCCCCTGAAAATATTATTTCTAATACTCTTTATTAGTTGATTTTCATGATCTTCATAAGCATCATCAGTAA
>NW_008454583.1:0-617 GCF_000622305.1 Nannospalax galili
TTTGTGCCCCGCTAGAAGGAATTTTAGCCACAGCACTCAACAAGATTGCTCCTCAGTCCTCGTAGGTTATCAGGTATGCCTGGGGGTTATGTCAGCATTAGATTGATATTCTATACTCTCAGCATAAAGAGAGACATCCAGCTCTCTAGAGATGAGTTGTTTTTAAAAATTAAGCATTTTGCTAAATATTACAGAGGGAAACACATTAGGAATGATAGAACTTGAAAACTGCCATCTGCTAACCCCACATTGTAATAACTGATTATGCAAGAATCATCATGAGATGCTAAAACTATAGGGAGAAAAGTTTTTGGAAAATAGGATATCCATTCTTAAAATACACTGCTGTAGAGAGAATATTAATGCATCTCTCAACTCTCACCAGCAACGCTTTCTCATGCAACAGATGGCAATGAACACAGAAAGCCACAACTGGCCAAAATGTAGAAAATAGGAGATGGCAGAATATGGTCCCTGGATAGAATGCCTATATTAAACTTCTGCCACTCAGGGCTCAGGAGCTGTTGTGGAAGAGGGGAAAGACTAAAAGAGCCAAGGTTGGTGTGTGGCCATAGGAAACAGAGTCTTCCAGGCTTCTGGGAACTTGCTCATATAAA
>NW_008454584.1:0-617 GCF_000622305.1 Nannospalax galili
TGATGATATTCCCTCCTCTCTGCAGAGGAGCTAGATCACTTCAGGTACAGTGACCCGCAGAACTTAACCTAAGAGTCTGAGCCTCCAGGTTAAACTGAAGGCAGACAAGTTGTTAAAAGTGCTAAGAGCCCACTAAATCCAGAAGCAAGAAAAGAAAGTAAGGATCAGGATGAAAATCAAACTTCTGCATTCTCCTCTGATGAGACTGGGATACGAAATAACAGTGATGCACAAGCTGAGAACGAGCCAGTTGGTGCTGTCACTATGAAGGAGGAGTCCAAGGAAAGCCCATAGGATCCTTAACTCCAGGCAGGATCATTTCCAGATGAAAGTGACCCTACTGCATTCGAAGCAAGAAAAGCATAAACTCAGATCTTGGCTCTGCCAGACCAGAGCCAAGGAAATAAGAGTACAGCTTCGTGAGGAAAAAAAGTGAAATAAACGGCAATGAAAATTCAAAGGGGCCTTCTGAAAACAGATCTATGTGTAGAGATGGGTTTTCCAAACTTAAGAATAATTAAAAAACAACAACAACAACAACAACAACAACAACAAAACCCAGAAAACTGCAGCCACTACACCAAAATTTCAGAGGCTTCATGAGATTCCTTTTAAGA
>NW_008454585.1:0-617 GCF_000622305.1 Nannospalax galili
CCTCCCTTCCCGGCACTTTCTAGTACACATCTAGGTCTCTGCATCCGTGAACATGGAGTTAACTGGAAAAGTGTACAGTAACTCTTGACTTTTGTTAGTGTCTAAGACAAAGAAAAGAGGAATAAGAGGAAAGAGATGTTGAAAGCAGCCAAGAGACAACAGAAAGTCAAAGGACGTCAGATGTTGAAGAGCTTGGGAAATACCAGAGTGAAACCCACAGTCACCAGCAGAGTCAAAAGTGAGGAACACAGGAAGGGTCCTGGCGAACTTCACAGCTGATAAAAGGCATCTAGGCTTGTGGGTTTTATAACACAAAGGACATAATACTTTGAGATTACATAGTCATCATTTCTGTTTGGTTGGTTTTTTGAGACCCGCTCTCCAGCCCAGGCTAGCCTAGAACTCACAATGTAGCTGAAGATACCTTAAACTTCTGATCCTCCTGCTGTATCTCTGGAGTGCATGGATTATAGGCATGTACCACCATGCAGCACTCAGTACTAGGGACTGAATACATGGCCTTGTGTATACTGGGCATGCACTCTACCAAGTAAGCTGCATCTCCAACCCCTGTAATTTATCAATAATAATAATTAGTATTAATAATAATCATAATA
>NW_008454586.1:0-617 GCF_000622305.1 Nannospalax galili
CAATGTGTAAGAGCCTCCCACATGGCGCTGCTTCTGCTGGCATGAAAGCTGCAGAATTGAAGGGGTCATGGAGAGATTCTAGGCTTGGCACTGCATGAGGCCAGGAGTCCTCAGTTGCAGTGGAGACCCCAGGATACTGGAGATGTCAGGACTGTGGGACAACCACTGAGGACAGCAGCAGGTAAAATTTGGACATGGCTTGATCCAACTGGACAAGCTGTGTGTGCTGCTGATCTCAGCGCCAGAGAGGTGGGATTATTCAAGCCCTTTGGAGCTCAGAAGACAAAGAAATGATCAACACTAAGACACTGTGGAGCTTCGATTTTGCTTTCACGTGAATGAACTGAGCCATTGCTCTTCCCTCCTGGAATAGGAAAGGATATAATCTGCTTTTGATTTGGCAGGAGCAAGCCAGGAAGCAGAGTTCCTCTTGATCTCTGCCTCAGTTCCCACTTCCAGGTTCCTGTCTTGAGTTCTTGGCTGACTTTTCTCAAAGATAGACTGGGTTGAAAGTGTAATCTATGGTAAACCCTTTCCTCTCCAAGTTGATTTTGGTTAGAGCATTTTATCACAGCAACAGAAAGTAATTAGGAAAACAACCATGCACAGCTTTTTAC
>NW_008454587.1:0-616 GCF_000622305.1 Nannospalax galili
AAATAAGTAAATAAATAAATAAATAAATAAATAAATAAAAGTGTCCCATATTTAGATTTGTGCTCTAAACAGTTCTACTTCATGCAATTGTCTTGTCTTCATGGAAAAGCGATCACAGGGAGCAAAAGCAAGAAACTGAATGTGAACTTCCCTAAGTGCCTGTAAGTGAAAAATAAGACGCTCTATTTTACAAACTTGTTTAGATGAGTACCAAATGGAAATCAGTCACACATTCAACAGAATGAAGAAACAACCTTCAGAATAGGAGAAAATCTTTGAAAACTATGTATCTGACAGGGGATTAATGTCTAGAATATATAAAGAACTAAAAAACAATTTGCCAATTACACATCAGATAAGGACTAATATCCAGAATGTATGGGGAACTATAAAAATCAAACTCTAAAACCCTTAAGTCTTCCAATCAGTAATTGTACTAATGAACTAGTTTTCAAAAGAAGAAACACAGTCAGGCATAGTGGTGCATGCCCTTATTCCTAGCACATGGAAGACAGAGGCAGGATGATCGCTGTGACATCAAGGGTAGCCTGGAGTGGTCTGCATAGCAAGCTCCAAGCCAGCTGGATTACAAAGTGAGACCCTGCCTCAAAAAAAA
>NW_008454588.1:0-616 GCF_000622305.1 Nannospalax galili
CCTGGAACTGGAGTCACAGACAGTTGTTAACTGCCATGTGGGTGCTGGGAACCAAACCCAGGTCTTCTGCAGGAACTGTCAGTGTTCTTAACCACTGAGCCATCTCTCCAGCCCCACTAAATTACATTTTTAAAGCATCAGACAGCTAACAGAAGAGCAGTTAGGTGAGGAGACAGTGTAAGCAGCAGGGAGTATAGTTAGGGAGCTACTAGAGAAGTCAGAGAGAAGTGCCTTGGTCAGTAGCAGTAGTGGAGGAGGAAGTCAAAAATATTTGGCCTTTGGGACCCAGATCCACTCCAATTTCTCTGCATCCGGATTCCTGGACTCACCAAAGCCCCTATTATAGATTGCTAAGTCCCTCCTCAGGTGTTCCCCACCCCCATCTTCTGCTGGCTCCTTACATGCCTGACAGACCGGCCCATAGGACTCTGACAAGTTCACTGTACACCATTCATCAAGGAAGCTTCTTTCAGCAACAGATGGAGGCTATTGCGGAATCCTACAATTGGTCAGAAACAGAATTATATGTCTGGGAGATGCCCAGTCCTTGCTGACATATCTATAGTGGAACCTCGACACATAAGGCTCATGGAACACAGAAGAATTTGGGGGGGGG
>NW_008454589.1:0-617 GCF_000622305.1 Nannospalax galili
ATGACAAACAGGGTAGAGGGGACAGAGGAGGGGGCCACTTGCTCACCCTCGCAGAGCCGAATGGACAGACAAAACCAGGGGCCTACTCACTGAACGAACTGAAGTTGGGGACATCGCCAATGCCGGGGGGCGGGCGAGAACCTTGTTCGGGCACCAGCTGTTGCAGGTTTCCTCACGGGTCCAACCCACTCTCTTAGTGCAGCCTGTGCTTAAGCCTGGCACTTCCTCTCTGACATTGAGAACTGTCATGACACACCGGGGCATTGTGATGGCACAATGAGAACTGTAATGTCTCATTGGATCATTGTGATGACGCACTGCAGCATTGTGATGACACACGAGGGTATTGAGATGACACTTTGAAAACTGTTATGATACATTGGTGCATTGTGAGGGCACACTGAACATTGTGCTGGCACATTAAGTACCGTGATGACACACTGAGTGATTGTGATGGCACACTGTGCATGGTAATGTCACACTGGAGCATTGTGATGACATTTGAGCTTTGTAATCACACATTAGGGTATTGTGAAGGTACATTGAACACTGTTATGACACATTTGAGCATTGTGATGGCACCTGAGCACTGTGATGTCACTTTGGTGCATTGTGAT
>NW_008454590.1:0-617 GCF_000622305.1 Nannospalax galili
TGTTTCTGAGCTTTGAGAAAGAAGACAAATGTGACTGTTAAGCAGATCCTGGAAGGCTCATGTGTTGTCGCACAGAAGCCCAGAGCTAATTTAGCTAATGCTCTCTGTCTGCCCAGAGTGAGCATCATTCTGCCTCCTGCCATCGTAGAGAAGCTCTGCGCCGACAAGTGCCGATGATGCACAGCGGAAGGACCCCAATTCTGCTCCTGAGGCCTGCAAGGGAGGCACAGCAGGCTCTCAGGACAAGCCAGGACCAGCCAGTGACAGCAGGGAGGGCCAGGCACAGGACTCGGAGGCCACCCAGTTGGGACTTCAGCCTCTCCACTGAATGGCCTCAATCCCGCCCTGCAACAGTGATCCCATTCCCACCTGTCAAGGTGTCACCCTCCTCCATCTGCTCCAGGGCTTATGTCCCTGTCTCCCCTGCACAGGCCTCTCCAATCCAGACCTCAGGCTCACTGTCCTCATGAAGAGGAGCATACATCAAACACCCTAGCTGGGCAGGCCTTTAAGATCAGCTTGATGGACAGGGAGAGTCCTTGGGTGGCTAAGGCAGGGTACCACCTCAGGACTGCTGTTGGCACCCTCACTGGTGTGCAGCACACAAATGGTCAGGG
>NW_008454591.1:0-617 GCF_000622305.1 Nannospalax galili
TAAGTTTACATAATATTATTTGATATAACTAAAAGAATGTGTAGTGGTCTGGATTGTTTTGGAATGAAAGGTAATAGAGGAAAATATTGTCTACCGTTCCTGCCCAGCTGATCATCTGAATGAGCAAGATGCTTTTCCCCCTTAGTCCTAAACATTCTGCCTCCTACAGGAAGTGCTGTGCTTGAACAACGTCTATGAAAAGACCCAAAGTAGGAGTTCTCCTTACACACCAGCTTCTGAATCCATGGCCTGTCTTGCTGTCTACAGTGCTTTTGTAATTCTACTTTGAAATGTCTATCATTCTGTGATTTAGACAATCAAGGTAATCTACATGTTCTCTAGGAAACATACTTCTTTGAAGATATCTATGGTCTTACTCTTGACTGGAATTTTTGCGGTTAGACGTTACCTTTCTGAGAAAAATTCATCACAGAAATGAGTTTATCAGATTCTCTTTACCCTAGTCATTAGGTAACATGAGAACTGGGCTGACTGTCCCACAGAAGCATCTAGGCATCCCATATACAAGAGACTTAAGGAGACAATTTAGTCAGCACCCACAAGGCGGCTAGGAACCATCCTTAACTCCAGTTCCAGGGAAATCTGAAGCCCTCTTC
>NW_008454592.1:0-617 GCF_000622305.1 Nannospalax galili
AGAGTAAGGTAACAGACCCAAGAGCCACTGTGAGGTACAGAGGGTGTTTCATATGAGGGTCAGCCGGGCTTCCAGAACAGAAGGATGTGTGTGGGGTAAGTGACAGGGGACACTTCGGTTTCCCAGGCAAGAATTCATCCAGGCCACAGGTTAGGTTTCTAGACCCCTCCTATGCTAAGCCCAGGGCTCTGCAGACAGAACTGGGACTGTTCACGTGCAGTGGGCCCTCCCGGTGGAGTGTCAGCACCAGCTGTCCTCCCTCAGTCCTGTCACTCAGGAGTCAGTCCTGTCTTCCTTCTAGGGACACCTAGGCAACTCCCAGGAGGCGCAGACGGGATGCAAGGATACAAAATTAAGCACAGAACCTATGGTTAGGAAAAGAAGGCAGAGGGGGAAACGGACAGTAATCCTTCCACTGAGACCCCAGTTCTGTGTTTAGTGGCAGCAGTGAAATGGCCCCAGGGGAGCCCTGGTTTTCTCTATATTTCATGGTTTGGTTATGAGGGGCTCTACTGGCCTGAGATCCTGTTAGGAGACCCTCTGGAGCTGTGTATGGTTTACTTTGAATTTTACAGAAAGTGAGGGAGGGGGACCAGTGTCCTCAATGGCTTGAGCAG
>NW_008454593.1:0-617 GCF_000622305.1 Nannospalax galili
GATCATGCACTGCACAGAGACTGTGGCCGCCAGTTGAGAAGCACTTGGAATCTCAGCTCTACTGTCCCCTCTGCCAGGAGCTGCCTTTCATCTTTCCAGTGCGAAATTCCCTTTCTCAGGAATCTTGTGATGGTTGATCAGACAACTTTTTGAATGTGTTACTTCAACACGTTTCTGCTCCTCTGGGCAGAGTGGCTGCACAGGGCGTTGAGTTCATATCTCACCAATGCTACTGACAAGCAGAGTTGAGAATATTTGAGCTTCGGCTTCCACATTCAGGTGGTAGGCCTAGTAATATCTGTCCTGTCTCTGTCACAGGGTATGGCCGCAGTAGCTTAGGCTTTAAAGACTACACTTCTGCATGCAAATTTTTATCTGACTATTGTGTTTAATTACCTCAGCTACACTTACAAGCCTCTGGGGATAAGACGTAGCATAGCACATGACTGTCTACGCAATCTTTATCATGTAACATGCATCCAGTAAATCTTAATGCAGGTGAAATGAGTGAATAAAAATATTAGTTTGTAAAATGCAGTCTACTAATGATCAGAGATTAACAGACTAGATGTAATTTATCCTTATATTGCTTTTATTTGTTTTTAGTTTGTTTGGGG
>NW_008454594.1:0-617 GCF_000622305.1 Nannospalax galili
CTATGTAGACCAGGCTGGCTTCAAACTCAGAGATCTGCCTGCCTCTGCCTCTCAAGTGCTAGGATCAAAGGCATGTGCCACCACACCTGGACCTCATTTGACTATCTTAAAGCCCCTAGATCAAACCACTGGTGTCAGGCTAAGCATGTGGTTCATCAAGAAGCAGAAGACAAGATGCTATTGTGGGAAGGAAGGCTAGATAACCTCGCTTCCAAGCCACCTTATTTTCTCTTCTTTGGAACCCTAGAACTGTCTGATAAAGAGAGATGAAAATGGCTACTCTGCAGTGGTGGCTGACTTTGGCTTGGCTGAGAAGATTCCTGATGTTAGGTGAGTAGCCCTAACAGATGCTAGGGTATCACGCAGTGGTGAAAACTAAGGGAAAATCCAGTTTCTTTCCCAGAAGCAAGAACTTGGCCACGGCTCCCTGAATTGATCCATCCTAACCTATATCCATCTTTGGGAGGTACAAATACCCAACTGTCAGAAGATCTGATTATGTAGCCAGGCATGGTGACACAAACCTGTAATCCCAGCACCTGGGAGGCAGAGGTGGGAGGATTACTCCAAGTTCAGGGCCAGTGAGGGCTATACAAGCCTCTCTGGCTCAACAAACA
>NW_008454595.1:0-617 GCF_000622305.1 Nannospalax galili
AATCTTGAAATTAGTATGAAATTATCATATACCTTGATACCAAAAGCTAATTGCTTTTCTATATTTAAGAAAAAAATGAGAATGTCTTACCACTCATCATGGTTCTAAGCTCTGCAAAATCTATTTACAAACTGAAGATGCATGGGCCCTACATGAAGAAAACAATACATGTGTAAGATGGAAAAGAATACTGTGCTTTTAGCTATAAAATTATTTTAAATATTCTGTTTTTCCAAGCTGGTTCATCAGTACATGCAAGTCTACAAATGTTCTCGAAAGGTTGAAATGGTTTTGAATGAAGAAAAAATGTGCAAGGAAACCATTAAAAAATATTCTGTTAGTTTACATTTGGGCTCTCAGACCAAGGCCAGGAGTGGATGTTAGGATAAAGAACCACAAAGAAAGCTTGCACACAGGTGGGAAGGGCAGACTTTTAGAGAATATTGCTTCACCATGTTCACCAAAATCTAAATGGATTAGAAATGAAATGAGTGATTATCTGGATGTGGTGAGATGTTTTTCCAAATAAAAGTAATGGGAGGGTTCACTGAAAGAGTGCAGGTTTAACTAATGGCATGCTTTCTGGGCTCGAGAGAGTGAAGAGCAGATGAGGCTGG
>NW_008454596.1:0-617 GCF_000622305.1 Nannospalax galili
CTCTGCAGTCTCCTCTCCTATTCTCCTCACTTTGGTCAGTTGTGAAGCCTAGAACATTCATGAACAGATAGCTTAAAGCTCCAGTGTGCTTTCCTGGGATTTGTTTTAGATGTGAGTGTATCTTTGACTTTGACAGAATTTTCTAAGTATCTTTCTGCAACAGTTGTATTAAGTGTACACCAGGGCTTCAGTAGAAGTTACTACCACATCTTAAAACAAATGTGGATTTCACTGTGACACAATCTACCTCAGTGTTCTGGTTTCCACTACCTACTGACTAGCGAGTTGATTCTGCTTTCCATTTTGTTCATTTGCCTCTTTTATCCATTGCTCACTTATAATGGACCATTCTGTGTTTTTCTAATGAACTGTGAAAATTATTCTGGATTCAATCTACTACTGGTCAAATATCATGCACGTGTATATGAGGGGACTTTATTCTTTATGGAAATTTTTATTATACAGAATCTTTTGGCTTAGTCATATTTTCAGTTACTTTTTTCACTTTGCTTTGTGTCTTTATTTTTCAAGTCTAATGGATATATTTTTATAGATTATCTTTAACATTTTTATACTTGTATGTTTCACATTAATTCCTACCTGAAATTGACTCCTAC
>NW_008454597.1:0-617 GCF_000622305.1 Nannospalax galili
GCTCTGGCCAATAAGTTATGGTCAGAAACAACAGCACGTTCATTACAGAGCAGCCAGAGAACAATCCACCCCTCTATCTTTCAATGCTGGTGACTCTACAGGCCACATTTTCCAGATGTTGAGACTGCAAGCTAGGGAAGGTCTGTCCATCTGGCCTTCCACTGGCCTGTGAGAGACAGAATGTGGGTGAGCAGTGACCCTGCTTGGGTTAGGCTACCAAGATAAT
Source organism: Nannospalax galili (assembly GCF_000622305.1). Lineage (NCBI taxonomy): Eukaryota > Metazoa > Chordata > Mammalia > Rodentia > Spalacidae > Nannospalax > Nannospalax galili. Next base: position 227 of record NW_008454597.1, read on the forward strand.
GAAGTTGATTTGTTATTGTAGCAGAACTTGGCCTATCCTCACCAATCCAGCTTCATGAACTGAGTCCTGTCTCCACCAAAGCCTTCTCATCACATTCCAGCCTCCAAATGACTCTTAGCTCAGTGACATGAGCACACCTTTGTACACGCTGTTCCTTAATCCTACAGTGCCATTATTCTCCCTACATTTCTGCCTTCCTCCTCAACCTTAGCCACAGTAATTCATCTTTCAAAGATACGATTGCACCAGGAAGTTTTCCTCCCTTTCCTAACACTCTCGCTTTAAAATTAACATACATTAATTATACAAAATAATAGGTTTCATTATGATATTTCATACATACATACAATAATGCACTTTGATTCTATTGATCCCCCCCATTACCTTCTCT
>NW_008454598.1:0-617 GCF_000622305.1 Nannospalax galili
AGTGCCCACAGTACTGCAAATGAGAAAGATTGCCAGCTGCGCAAATCCAGAGTAAGTCACCTTGAGAGGCTGGTGGTGTAGCCCCAGCCAAGACAGGGAACAGGGTCTGTGATTGACCCTTATGGGAACTAGAGTTTATTCCCTTGAATTCATCTTTGATTCTCCTTCCTTCAACTTCTCATGTTCCATCCACTCCTCCTGATCACTAGCTCAGGCATGAGAAGCTGCAGTTGGAACAGAAGCTCTGAACTCAAAGCCTTTACTGCAGGTTGTCTTCCCAGGAGATGTGCATGGTAGAGGAGCAGCAGACCAGAGCTGGGGGTGCCAGGGTGACCCAGGATTTTCAGTCATCTGTGCTACCCTGATGTCAGCTGCTGGGTACACAGGAGGACAGCCTCACCTTCAACAGGCCTCAAGGCCAGAACCTTGGAAGTTCCTTCTGTCTACCTCTAAGATGAGAGGGGCACTCAACAGGGAGCCAGGAACAAGAACAACTTTTCTTATGGAGGCTGGTGAACTGAGGTTGATTTAAAGTAGCTCAGGCTAGTTTAAGGGTCCTGGAAAGAGCTGCAATGCACCATTGAATGTATGATTTGCCACATGCTTAAAAGAACAAA
>NW_008454599.1:0-617 GCF_000622305.1 Nannospalax galili
AGTGTGCCATAACAGTGCACCAATGTGTCATCACAATGCCCCTATGTGCCACCACAATATCCCAATGTACCACAACAATGTTCAATATGCCATCACATCGCTCCAATATATAATCATAATGTTCAAAGTAGCCTCAAATCCCCATTGTGCCATCACAATGCTCCAATATGTCTCCACAATGCCCAACTGTGACATCCCAATGCTCCAATATCTCTTCAAAATGCTCCATTGTGCCATCACAATGCTTAGTGTGCCATCACAATGAATCAATGTGTCATCAAAAAGCTACTCTGCATCATCAACATGCACAATGTACCATCGCAATTCTACAACATGTCTTCAAAATGATCCACTTTGACATCAAAATCCACAGTGTGATATAACAATGTGCTAATGAGTCATCACAATGCTAAATGTTCCTTCACGATGCCCCAAAGAGCCATCACAATGCTCCAATTTGACAACACAATGCACCAGTGTGTCATCACAATGCTCCAGTGTGTCATCACCATCATCTATGTGCCATCATAATGACCCAATGTGTCATCACAAGGCTCCAATTTGCAGTTACAATGTTTCATGTGACATCAGAATGCTCCAATGTGTGATCACAATGC
>NW_008454600.1:0-617 GCF_000622305.1 Nannospalax galili
GTCCCTGAGCCCTGGGTGGATGAGGTTTAATATAGGAGTCCTATCCAGGGATGTGCAATTTTCAGTCTCTTATTCTCTACACTTTGGCCGGTTGTGGCCTTTGCATTCATCGCCCTCTGTTGCATGAGGGCGCTTTGCTGGTGAGAGTTGAGAAATGCATTAAAATTCTCTCCACCCCCTGTTCCACTATGTTCTGTGAATTCTAGGTGCAGAGGTTCCACTGTAGATCATCAGAGAGCTTGCTTCTGTGATGTTGATGGTTCATGTCAAAAATGGCAATGTTGAGCTTGATTTAGCAGCAAGGGGGGAAGGGGATGCTGAGTCGGTGGTCTCCTCACCTAGGCCACTCTTTAAAATCAACCAGAGAAGTCGTGAAAACTACTTGTGCCTTAACACCATCCCAAAGGTTCCAGTTTAATTGATATAATTTAGGGTGCAAAATCACATGTCTTTAAACACTTTACCAACCGAGCTATTTCTTCAGTCCACAAACAACTGCTTTAATGTTCAGAAACTATACTCGAGAACACCTCCAGTGTTCACATACACATGTTTTTTCCTAGCACTCTTGCTTAAATCTAGGTTCATGTTCCATGTCAGTGACAGGGTCTGAGATT
>NW_008454601.1:0-617 GCF_000622305.1 Nannospalax galili
ATTATGACACAATGAAGCATTGTGATGGCACACTGAGCATTATGATGGCACTTTGGAGCATTGTCCTAACACATTGGGGCATTGTGATGGCACCTTGGGCATGTTGTCAAATGGGAGCATTCTGATAACACCTCAGAGCGCTGTGATGCCACCTTGGAGCTTTGTGATGACATATTCTGGCATTGTGATGGCAGCGTGATCATTGAAATGAAAGATTTTGGAATTGTGATCACAAAATGATCATGGTGATGTCACACTGGAGCTTTCTGATAGCACATTGGAACATTGTGACGTCACAGTGGAGCAGTGTGATGTCATATTGGACCACTGAGATAACATATCGTGGCATTCTGATGGCATAACAAGCACTGAGATGACCCATTATGGCATTGTGAAGGCACAGTGAAAATAGTGAAGTAACATGGGTGCATTGTGATTACATATTGGAGAATTGTGATGTTACCTGGAACACAGCGATGTCATATTGGGGCATTGTGATGGCATGTTGATCGTAGTCATGACAAATTGCTGTATTGTAAGGAAACTGAGCAAATGATGAAACATCAGAGCATTGTGATATCATATTGGAGAATTGAAATAACACAATGGAGCATTGT
>NW_008454602.1:0-617 GCF_000622305.1 Nannospalax galili
TAGACCAACATGTAAACAGGGTTCAAAAGGTGCTGAAATGAGTAGACACAAGGGAAAAGAGCTGGAACTCAGCAAAGGGGCCCCTCAGTGTTTCCAGAGGACAGATATGGGTGGATCTGCACAGAGCAGGTGTTTCCAGGGACAAGACAGGCAGCTAAACACTGTGCTGTTGAGTCTGTGGAGGGATTTAAGACCTGACAAGAAATTCACCACAGAAGTAAGAGAAACTGGGGACCAGGAGGTGTCGGTAACCCCAACTGTGCCCCCTGCTCTAGAAGAAAGCATCCTCATTGGATGGGATCCCACCCAACTACTGCCTTGAAGGGGTAGCCAAGGTTGTCCACAGGTGAGGGCCATACTGGGTGACCAGAGGCCACATGTCAAATTGAATATCTATTGGTCCCCCACTAATATTCAAAACACATGGGATACTGTGGCAGAGTGTACATAAATTGACAGAAATCCCCCAAAATATCAGGGCCAGTGGCTAGCAGTGGATGGTTATGGGGATAAAACCATACAAGTAAAGTAGACTAGACTCCTTCTGGGAGTGGGCCATTATCTGCCACCCCCATGGAGGAGTAGAAGGTGTACATCTCAAGAGAACATGTTAGGGG
>NW_008454603.1:0-617 GCF_000622305.1 Nannospalax galili
AATCAATCAATCCTTGTCCCTTCTCCCAACCAAATATCCATTCTTGTTTTACATTCATTTTTGTATTTCAAGGCACATGCAGGGGAAGAACAGTAAAGAAGCTGATGGAAGAGAATCTTGGAAGTATAGAAAAAACCACCCTTCAGCTTGTCAAGAGACACTAGGTTTGACATAGAATGAAGAGTGATATTTCAGGGGAGTAAAAATGGTTTCCTGGCTTCTCACCAATGAGATGGATGACTGAGATTCTCCATCCCTCTCCTACCTTCATCCTCATAATCTTTACCTCACTCTCTCAGAACACTAGTAGAACAACACTTGGACCAATGCAGAAGATGTGGATGGGTTACTATTGGCAGGATAAAGAGGCAGGAGAGTGAGGCAGACAGCATCTAATGTGCTTCAGAGACCTGGACTAAAAATAGGTCAGGTGAAGTTGAGGGAGCAGCCTCCGAGGGCTAGTCCAGGGAAATGTTCTGGGCCAAGATAGGGGGCAGTTTGGTGGGGTTGGCAAGCAGATGCAAAGCTACAGTAGATAGGACAGTCCTTGGTAGGGAAGGAAGAAAGCCAGGCAGGAATTGCAGGACAAGAGGGGTCAGGGACAAGAAGGGTAGTCA
>NW_008454604.1:0-617 GCF_000622305.1 Nannospalax galili
CACACAGTGAAGGATCATCAATTCATCCTTCACTGGCCTAGTTTCCCACCCACTCCCAAGGCTTCCACCCCAGAATATCATACACTCCTGAGCCTTCTTGGCACAGAGAACATTTTCAGAGAGATCAACTTCTGGAACAAACTATCCCTCCCATCCCCCCAATTCTATTGGCGAGACTTTCCCCTAAGCTTCGGCGCTGCCTCAGACTGCTGTCAGCATGAGTTTTGTACCCTGCTACCCTTTGCTCCCAGGTCATCAGGATCCCAATGACAGACACCTCCAGGTTGCCAAGTGTTGGGCACCATTCAACAAAACAAGGGTCAGTCACAGATTTTCGTTGTTGTTTGATCTCTGACAGTTCTGGGAATGGAACTCGGGGCCACAGATAAGCCAGGTAGGAGCTCTAGCACTGAGTTACTCCCTCGGTCATTTATGTTCTTAAGACAGATCTTGCTACATAGCTCAGGAAAGCCTTGATCTCTCAACCCTGTGCCTCAGGTGCCCACCACCACGTCTAGCCTAGTTACAGGTCTGTTCTGTGTTCTTGGAGAGGCTCACAATGTGCAGGCCCCACTGTGTGCGTACACGCACGTGTCCCTATGTCTTAGTGAGTGTGT
>NW_008454605.1:0-617 GCF_000622305.1 Nannospalax galili
ACACACACACACACACTTCCCCTTGAATAATGTCCACTGGAGGATGCTCTATCCTCTTCCAAATGGCTACTATACTAAGAGTCAGGTGACTGCTCCTTGCTGAGAGATGCCTTCTTTCCAGAAAAATCTGAGGGTAATGAGATTTGGCCTGCTCTGATCTAGGTCTGTGGACATACCCTTGCTCTCCTTGAATTCTGTATTCTTCACCATTGAGTAGCAAGAAAGGAGAGCTCAGGTGTGGCTGTGGCACAGGCAGGGATGTGGGTCTGCCCAGCTGCCTTCACTGGGGTTCACTTCTTGGGACCTATAGGGAACCAAGACTTAAGGCAGCATCTTTGGGCCCAGGCCAGGTCACCAGGGGAATCATAGGACTGGGAGCGAAAGTCTCCCCATAATGAAGATTCGTGCTGCCTGGTCTCATCCCCACCCATCCTGTGGCACAGGTCTTGGAAATTCTGGATCATGCTCTGCCAAACCTACTCATACACCCACCCATCTGGGCAACAGCAACACGTGAAAAGAAAGATACAGCCAGGTGTGGTGGTGCATGCCTTTAATCCCAGCACTGGGAGGCAGAAGCAGGCGGATCTCTGTGAATTCAAGGCCAGCCTGGTCTA
>NW_008454606.1:0-617 GCF_000622305.1 Nannospalax galili
GTCTTAAGTCTCTGTTCCTAGAAACTGTAAGTTTCCTTTGCCCCATACTGCCGGCTAAGATTAGGCAAGCCCGGCCATGCCTTGCTTATCTGAGTCTATCAGAAACCAACTGAAATTCCTGACCATAAAAAGGGCATCCAGAGGCCAATAGCTGGCACCCTACTGTAAAAGGAAAAATTGAGACATTCCAGGCGCCTGACCATGACGATAACCAATGAAATCTCATGCCCCTCCTCCAATCAATTCAAAAGTTGCTCAGTTTGTGTGGGCTTTTTCAAGACTACCCAATAAAAACCCCCACTCATTGTTGGTCAGGGCCAGACTCCATTCTTTGGCTCCTGGAGTCTGTGCCTAACTGGTCGTCCAAGAATTGGAATGCTTTTCAATAAAAATCTTCTAAATTTCGAATTTTGATGGGTGGTCTCCAATCATTCCCGAACCTTGGACCCAACAGGGGCTGTTTTGGGGGCTGCTTGCTCAGGGAGGGTGTAGGGTCTGTACCTGGTGAAACACCTACTGTAAAGCTTGTTTTCTACAATCACAGGGTTTCAGGAACCCACTGCAGCCAAGGGCTTGGGAAACCTGTTTGTCAGCCTGTGGAGCATGCTCTGGTGACA
>NW_008454607.1:0-617 GCF_000622305.1 Nannospalax galili
GGCTCCCTCAACCCAGGTGTGTCAAGTTGACGCTAAAGCTGTCCAGCACAGCCATGAAAACTAACAATGGGAGGGTGTTGCTGGGCCTGCTGCCACCCCTGGGGGGACCCCTACCATTCAGGGTCAGGGGTCCCTTCCTGTGACAGGCCCATGACTTCTGACCTGTATGCCACCTGCCAGTCACAGGGCCACCATCCTGCCTAACGATCCTCTGGTCCAGCAGGTGCCAATAGCAGCTCGTGTCATTGGTGTGCCGTGTGCTTCTTGGTTCATGCACGCCCATCCCAGCACCATGGCAGAGTTTGTCACGTCCTGATGGAAAAACGAAGCACTGGTCTCAGTGACCTTGGCCTCTTTTTCCTACTTTCAGAATAAAAGTTTCTCCAGATAAGCAAACAGACGGAGAGATCAAGGTGCGTTGCTGTACTTGGCCCAGAGGATGGAGCTTTGGTGTAAAATGATGCATTCTAATGGCTGAGGCTGTAGCTCAGTGGTAGAAGGCTTGCCTAGCATGCGTGACAGGCCCTGGGTTTGATCCCCAGCACCAGGAGAAAATGCGTTCTGACCCCACAGTATCCTCAGCCCTGTAAGCTGCTTCTCTTTTACACGATGCAGCC
>NW_008454608.1:0-617 GCF_000622305.1 Nannospalax galili
TTTTCAAGTGGCTATATAATTCCTCCTTACACTTTATTCTTTGTCTTAACTGAGCAGATTTTGACTGGCTGAAGTGTAAGTTTAGTGAAGAGAGGAATTTTTTCTGGGTTTTGTTCTTAGAAGAGTCCTTGGAACATAAAAATAAATATTTGTTTTATGAATGAATTAGGAAAGATGAACTCTTACATATGCATAGGAAAGCTGTATTTTTCAATTTGGCAAGAGTTGCTTCTTCACTGTATTTTTAATATGGATTGGATTTAAAATGTTTATTGAAAGTGTGTTTTGTAGATAATAAATATATGAAATCTGAGTGTCTCATATTAAAATGTATAATATTTTTGTTCAGTAAATTTTAAATTTAGATTTTGCAACAATACTGTAATCTATATATCCCTTGTTAAGAAGAGGAAAATGAGATGTTTGACTTCAACATCTTTTTATGTTTTAGTTCAGAATAAAGTAAAAGAAAAATTCTTTAATTCTTTTCCTCATGCACGATGGTTCAAATGAGAATGTCTCCCATAGGCTCCAAGTATTTGAACATTCTGTCTCCACTTGGTGGAGCTGTTTTGGGAGGTCTTAGAAGGTATGGCCATGCTGGAGGAAGCACATCA
>NW_008454609.1:0-617 GCF_000622305.1 Nannospalax galili
CCTGGTCTACATAGCAAGTTCCAGGCCAGCTGGGACTACAGGGAGACCCAAGCACACATACACAAAGCCTCAGGCTTTCAAACTAATGCAACATTGTTTCTCCATAATGAGTAAATTTTATTTTGAGATTTGCATGTCAAGATAATTGGGAAATAACTGTTTGCATACTACCTGTGCCACATCAGGATTTTTTAATAGAAACTCCAAAATGAGTTGCATTTAAGCATCCAATAAGGGAAATTAACCATAACAGAAGCCAGCTGAAGGTGGAGAATGGTGATATTTAACAATCAGGAGAAGAAATTTTCAGTAAAGAGAGAATTTCCTTGAGGATTTCCAAACGAGGTGAGAATTTCAAACAATTCGTTGATTAAAATTGCAGTTTGAGGTAATTTAAGTACAGGAAATAGGAACTTCTATTTATTTTTTAGAAAATTTGACATTGATGAGAGTCTAGAGTTGTAGCTCAGCTGCTAAGATGAAAGAGTCTCAAATGAGAGCACAATGAGGACACATAGCAAACTTAAAGGAAAATGCTTTCTCATTATGGCCCGAATTCCCTCTGAGTCTCCTGCGCAATCAGACAAACCATATAATATATTTTATGTGAGTTTATT
>NW_008454610.1:0-617 GCF_000622305.1 Nannospalax galili
GGGTGTTTTCCTCTTCTGTTACTCACCAAACTCTTTCCCAGAGCTCCAGTCTATGAGAAAGGAAAACACAAGCCGGTCCACTCTCATTCTCACTGTCCCAAGGCGGAGTTCTGCCCTGACTGGGAGGCAGAGTTCTGCCCTGACTGGGAGGCGGAGTTCTGCCAATGTCCAAACACTCTCTTGTTTTCAAGGACAGCTGGACTTTGATTCACCTTCTGCAGAACTGCGCTCCATCACCAGGCCTCATTCATAATTCTGTGAAGAGCTTGGATCTCCGGGTGACCCCAAGTCAGAGCTCATGGTGCCAACCCCAACTGAGCTAAACCCGCTCATCCTGCATTCAGTGCTGGCATCTATCTGTAGGTTCGACTTAAGGCCCGTCGTTTCTTGTAGAGGGAAGGGTAACTGTGCTGAGGTTTGAAGTTCACCAATGGGATGCCCCAATTCCATCCCACACACACCTGGAGGAAATTAGGAGAGAGGCAGAGATGGGGGTCAGCTGGGGGTCCACATATCATCCTCTGTGACAGCTCTCCATCTGAGAATGGGGTATGGGGAACAGACTGCAGGGTTGTAAAACATGGTATGTGTGAACGTGTGTGTGTGTGTGTGTGTGT
>NW_008454611.1:0-617 GCF_000622305.1 Nannospalax galili
GAACAACCAGTGTTCTTAACCGCTGAGCCATCTCTCCAGCCCCACCAGCCTTATTTTTTATGAGAGAACAGGTACTTTTTATTAGTCAAAGGGTTCTCTAACCTAAATACCTGCTCTAATGGTAACATCCCCTGAAGCATCTTCAAGCCAAAAAACTCCTACTCCCTTAGATTTCCATATCAACAAAACCACTGACCCTCTCTGGGTCAGGAAGTGCACCCTGTAAGTGGTGATTCCCTCTGACTCATGCCACCCTAATCTGCTAGGCTGAGCTGTGAGGTCTGCTTGTTCAGTGGGGATGTCACCTATGGATGGGAATATTAAACTGGTTCACTAGAATACCTACGTGGAGAGCTGGGGAGATGGCTCAGTCGGCAAACTGCTTCAACCTTGCAAGCATTAGAACATGAGTTCAGTCCTCAGGACCAGCAAAAAAAAAACTGAGCAAGGTGGCACATGCTCCAGTCCCAGTACTACAGAGGCAAAGATGGGGGATGCTAGAGTTTGCTGCCCAGCCTGCTTGACCAGATCCAGGCCAGTGAGCAACCCTGTCTTAAAAAGCAAGGTAGGGGGCTGGAGAGATGGCTCAGTGGTTAAAAGCACTGACTGCTTTTGCA
>NW_008454612.1:0-617 GCF_000622305.1 Nannospalax galili
GTGTGTGTGTGTGTGTACACATGCCAAATGCATATGGAGGCCAGAGGACAAGCTTGGATGTTGTTACTTGGGTGCCATCCGCCTTGGTTTTTGAGACAGGATCTTTCACCAGTCTGAAACTTGCCAAGTGAGCGAGACTGACAAATCCCAAGGATCTGCCTGTGTCTGCACCCCAGTGCTGATATTACAAGCATGTACCACCACGCAAGGCATTTTTAAATGGGTGCTAGCAATTGAACTCAGGTTGTTATGCTTGGGAGGCAAGCACTTTACCCACTGAACTATCTCTTCAACTTTTATTTAATCTTTAAATTATGTTTGCAGGAAGTTGTCACAGTTTGGATGAGAAATGTCCCACACAGTGCCCAGTTGGTGGTGCTATTTTGAGAAATTCTGGAAACTTTAGCAGGTGGGACTTGGATGGAGGAAGTAGTTAATGGAGGGGGTCAGTCTTTGGGAGGGGGGTTTCTTGGTCCTGGTTTCTTCCTTTCTCTCTGCTTTCTGTTCCCTCATGAAGATCCTTGGCTCATTGCTCTTACCACAAGGACTGTTGATGGAGCTTTCTGAAACCATGAGCCTAAACAAATCCTCCCTTCCTTGTTTTTATGCCAAATATT
>NW_008454613.1:0-617 GCF_000622305.1 Nannospalax galili
CAAATATAAATCATTTGGAAATTCCTTTAACTGTATATCAAATGGTAAACTTACCAAAAATTTATACTGCAGAGAGAGTTTACAATTGCACAGAATGTGGAAATCCTTCACCCTGGGCTCAAGCCTTAGAAAACAAAACAGAATCCATAGTAAAAGGATAGGTTTCAAAGTAAGGAGAATGTTGAAACAATTATATATTACAAAGCTTCACAGTATACTAAAAAATTTTAGAATTAAATACCAAATGGCAGAATGTGTAAGAAAAATTTATTTCTAAGTCAATGAAAAAGAACTCATGAGGGGGAGAAATGAGAAAGATAAAGAATGTGGGAGAGACTTTACTTTTCTATCCAATCTTATGAATATCACAGAATCCTTATTGGAGAGAAAACCTAGATCTAAAGAAAAAAACAGCCACCATTTACAAATGTCTCCCCTCCGAGGAAGCATCTGATTATTTGCTATCAATAGACAGTGTGAATAAAGCACATAAGTATCGAGTGTCCACAATCAAAAGAATGCTTAGATGTTTTCACTCTTAGTTGACATGGTAAAAACAATAGACATTGGAGAAAATTTGAAATTAATCTTACAAGATTTGTAACTTTAATATTGTG
>NW_008454614.1:0-617 GCF_000622305.1 Nannospalax galili
TGCAAGAGCAGCCAGTGCTCTTAACCGCTGAGCCATCTCTCCAGCCCCAGGACTGGCATATATTAAAAAATACCCTCACCCACACGCTCTGATCCCTGAGCTAAAGAAATCTCTAGAACTCTGAGCTTCTAGAGCACATGAGGGTAGGCTATTAGGACCAGGATTTTGTAAGCAAATAGGCTCTCAGGGGTCAGGATTTGCCTAGGCTTAGTTACCAGCAGTAACCTTGAGGGCAAAAGAAAGAAGTGAGAAAAGTGAGGCACTTTAAGGACCAGGAAGCGCTACCCTTTCCATGTTGGAAAGCTCAAGGGAGACAGCAGGGTGGGAATGTCCAAAACAGCACCTTTGGGCACCTGAAAAAATGGAGTTCCGGTGACAGAACAACAGGGACAGTCACTAATAAATCAGTGAAAACGTGAAAAGCCCAAACTCCTTTTCAAGATCTGCTGCTAAAAATCTAGCTGAGGGAAAAAAAGATATGTATGGTTTTTCAACACAGCATTTTAAAATGTACAGCGTCATGCCAGTCGAGTTAACATAGTAAAATAAACCACTCCACCTCGAAGCTTTAACATCCTCATCAGCAAAGTGAAGGTGGTCCTGTAAATGTCTCCAAG
>NW_008454615.1:0-617 GCF_000622305.1 Nannospalax galili
CTGCCTCCTGAGTGCTGGGATTAAAGGTGTGTGCCACCACGCCCGGCCCCAGAAATAAATAAATAAAATTTAAACTCGAGAATCCACCCTGCAGTGTTATCCAGGGAGAGTTTTCCCTTGTTGGAGCATAAAAATCTTATTCCTTTCTGTTAAGGGTAGGAATTAAGGTATAAACTCTGTACAATGCAAAGACCTCACTGCAGGGTGCTCTAGCTGGGTGTGGATTTTATTGCCTCTTAGAAGGCAACTCATACCTGTGATCCCAGCACTTGTGATGCTGAAGCAGGAGGACTGCCTCAAGGTTGAGGTTAACCTAAGGTACATAATGAGTTCTATGCCAGCTGGGCTACAGAATGAGACCCTGTTTCAACAACACAAATACTAATGCCTATGGATGCATTTATTTTTAATCTTTTTAAAATTTTGCATTTGTTTGAGACAGGGTTTTTCTGTGCGGCTCTGGCTGGAGTCAGATTTGCAGTGATCCCCCTGCTTCTGCCTCCCAAATATTAGGGTTACAGGTGTGCACTACCACAGTTGGCTCTTTTGCTACTTTCAAAACACACTTTTAAAAATATTTTATTATTTTTATTTCATGTGTATGAGTGTATTGTCTG
>NW_008454616.1:0-617 GCF_000622305.1 Nannospalax galili
TTGCGCTCCCGTAAGTAGTAAGGCTTATTATTCTCACTTTACAGATGAAAGAAAATTAAGACTCACAAGTAATTAATATTTAGGACTAGAGAGGAAATAATTCACGCTGAGATTGTTTAGACTACAAGGTCCGTGGCATCATGGGTGTGAAGATACAGAGGCATGGTCTTTCCTTCCCTTCCCCATCCCTGTTTCATGGAAGAGAGGACGATACCCCAGAGCTCGGATACTCAGAGTCTAGAGATGACACTGGAATGATATTTCTTTCCCACATCAACTTGCCAGTTGTTCAGTTCGTTCTAGATTTTCCCATGTGATCTTTCTTTATTGTAATTTTAAAGGAAAATATGGTCTTATAGTAGGGACACTGGGGTTGGCCCATTTCTTCAGTAATATCCTAAAAAATGATTCCTTTCTGTTGAAAAGCCAGTTTGCAAAAATATTTTGGTATTTTATTATGAATATTTTCATAGATGCTTGGGAAAAAGTATTTGAGAAGCACAGTTAGAATGCGCTAGGTGTCTGATTCCTGATTTGGGTAGTACTATGAGGCTCTCTTCACCTCGGGGGGTGGCAGGCTCTGTGCGCCTCAGGGGGGTGGCAGGCTCTGTGTACCT
>NW_008454617.1:0-617 GCF_000622305.1 Nannospalax galili
AGATTTTTATTTAATAATCTATGTCTTCTGGGGAAGCATTGTCCACCCCTGCAGTATACCTCTGTTCAAACTCCTTTTTATTATCTTTAAATTAATTTAAAAGTAGTGAGTTTCCACAAAGCTTTTTCATAAATCCTTACTTTTGGTTAACCCACTCCCTACCCTTCTCCTTGTCTCCATCTCTATTTAAATCTTTAACCCCCAGTATTCTAGCCCCTTTACTTTCATAATCATCTACTCTGCCATCCCCTTCCCCTTTAAGGCCTTTTCTCCCTCCCCTGCCACGGACCCTTTCTAGCTTGCTGATCTTAAGAGACACTCCAAATTAATCATACAAATCTAAAAATTCAAAGCTAGGCTCTGCATATGATGAGAGAGAACATACACTGCTTGGCTTTCTGGGCTTGGGTTAACCTCTCAGTACAGAAATTAGTTCCATCCATTTCCTAAAAATTTCATAATTTCATTTTTCTTTACCGTTGAATAAAAATCCATTGTGCATATACCCCACGTTTTCATCATTCATTCAATAGCAGGTATCTGGGCTGTTTCCATTCCCTAGCTATTCTAAATAAAGCAGCAATGATCATAGATGTGCAAGTATCTCTGTGGTAGTA
>NW_008454618.1:0-617 GCF_000622305.1 Nannospalax galili
TAAGGAAGCTTCTCTGCTGAGAGTTGAGAGGTGGCTTAATCTATGGGAATAACAATAAGTCATTAGGAGCAGGGAGAGTTCAGCATATACAAAAATGTCATAAATCAGCTAATAGATTTTCTCCAGTTTAACAATTAGAATATACCAATGAATAAAATCATAGGTATTTCAATTCATAATATATAATTTTGTAATGTTGGTCATAGCGCTAGATCTTTAGGATAAATTCTGAGAGTTGGAATTATTGAATCAAAAGTATACCGCCTGCAAGTTCTGTCTGCTGCTGCTAAATTGTTCTCTGTGGCTTCAGTCAGTTTCTAAGAATAAATCGAGGTTTTTCTCCTTAAATCTTAACTGAATGAGCAAATTTCAAACAATACATCTTGATCATATTTAGACCCCTCCCCTGTATGCATCTGTCATAGCCCCCACCAGTTTTCATGCATTCTGTCATGAATGTCAAGGTTTATCGAGTCACGTTTCCTTCCCTAGCACAGAATGGGGAAATGGGTGCGAAGCCCCAACTTTAGCTGAGAACCTATTGGCAACTGATGACTACTGGGAGAGAGAGAGTTGGTCTTCTTTAAGGGAGTGATACTAGGTAGGCTGACCAGACT
>NW_008454619.1:0-617 GCF_000622305.1 Nannospalax galili
GGTTAAGTTACTCGTCACCAAGCCAAATTACCTGAGCTTCATGGCCAGAGGTGGCAGGGTGGGTGGGAGGGGAGAATGCTGGGAAGTTGTCTTCTGACCTCCACACATGTACCTTGGCATGTGCAAGCACACACACAAAAGAAATGTTAAAAAAGACAGAAAGACAGGAGGCTGAGCCGAAGACGTAACAAAGGCACCGCCATTGAAGGCCTCGTTCAGGAGAGCCCCGTTCTGAATCTGCTTCTCTAGCCCCACGAGGAAGGAAGTCTTACAGCTCAGCACTGTTCCCCCTGGCTACCCCTTCCCTGGCCCTCCACAGGACTCCCTCAGAGGTGCTGATGAAAGGGAATTTAAAGAGTATTGTGCTCACAAGCCTCAGCCATTTTGAGGTGGGCTTCACTTCCAAGGTGGATGACCGTGGAAAAGTCCCTGTCTCTTTCTGGGCCTGTTTCCCCATCTGTGATGGAAGGGTATTGAGCTAGGTTGGTGGTTCTCCAGCTGTGGTTGGAGAGCATAAGGGAAGCTCTTGCTATACCCCGTACTCAGTTCAGCCCCAGACCACCGAGTGAGGAGTGCTGGGGCTGGATGCTGCAGCCTGTGCAACAGCCAGGCCTCCC
>NW_008454620.1:0-613 GCF_000622305.1 Nannospalax galili
AGAGAGAGAGAGAGAGAGAGAGAGAGAGAGAGAGAGAGAGAGAACAATAATCAAAGACGGGGACACGAAATTGAGAGAGAATAGGGGGTACATCAGGAGTTGGAGGAGGAAAAGGAGGATGAAAATAATGTAAATACAGTACTCATATATGAAATTCTCAAAAAAGTAATAAAAATAAAACAGAAATAGGTAAAGGAACAAAATTTTGAGTGTTCTTCCCGTGAATTTTGACAAATTTCTATGCTCATGTAGCACAAACCTCTATCAAAACAGGACATTAGAATCATTCCAGAAAGTTCCCTGGTGCTTTTTTCCTAGTCAGTCTTTTCCTCTCACATTCTTCTGATTTTTTCTGCCATAGGGCAGCCTACTTGTTCTTATAGGCCAGTGTGAAAATACCTGAGGAAACTCTGTATCATGTCCCAAATTACATGGCCAAGCATGTTGTCTCCCTCATGTGGGATCTCGCCTCCAGTTCCTCACAACTCACTTCTGTCCTTTAGGCATCATTTCAGAACCATGGGCTTTGTTTCCTGTCCACAGGGTCTTTACTTTTCACCCATTATATCTATCTATAGTTCTATGTATCTATATCTATCATCTATCATCTATG
>NW_008454621.1:0-617 GCF_000622305.1 Nannospalax galili
CATAAGGAACTTGGGCAAATGGAAAATGCTACTCTTCATTCATTTTCACTACAACAAGTGCATTGAAAGATGTCGTGTGTTTTCTACAGAGAAGCAAACACTTGCATACAGCTGAGACACATATTTTTCTTAACGTACGTCAGTGATATGGATTGAAACTTCCTTTTACATACAGCTCAATAGGAACGTGGTAAAATTTAAAATTCTTCTGTTCATTCATTTTCACTATAATAAATACATTGCTAGAAGTTCGGTTCTTTCTACAGGAAGGAAGCACTTAGATACAGAAGCGACACATATTCTTCTAAAGCAACCTGAATGACATTGGTGGCAAGTCCATTTACAACCAATTTATAAGGAACGTGGCCAAAAGGAAAGTGCTACTATTTTTCGTTTTCACTATAGCAAGTACACGGCAAGTTGTCATGTGTTTTCTACAGGATAGCAAGCACTTAGATACAGAAGGTACACATATTTCGCCTAAGCTTCCAGAGTGATATTGATGGCAAGTTGCTTTTACATACAGCTCAAAGGGAACGTGGTTAAATGCAAAATGTTTCTGTTCATTCGTTTTCACTGTACTAAATACATTGCTAGAAGTTCTGTTCTTTCTACAG
>NW_008454622.1:0-617 GCF_000622305.1 Nannospalax galili
TGCACAGCCACACCCAGAAAAAACAGGATTTCTTAATGGGTGATATTTCACTCAGGTTGGCTGGCTCTCTGTGATGTTAAGTCACATTATTGATCAATTAAGATGCATATTAAATCAAAAGTTTACAAAATAGTGATATTCTATCTAATTCTGACATTTCTTCTTAACGCAAATAAATTTGTAAAGATAAACTTACCCCTATGTATTACTTCCCTACAGTATAGTTTAAATAAGAAATCCATAATTGCTAATTAATTCCCATATTTACAACTTTCAATTTAATATATTGTTTTGTTCATTTCCTCCAAATATAATCTATTAAATACCTTTGGCATCATTATTAGCATATAATGAATAAGTGGTGTGAAAAAAGCATAGCTGTAAGTTTATATAACTAAATAAATTAAAACATGAGGCAATCTGGGGATGGAGAGATGGCTCACTCGCAGTAAAGAGCACTCACTGTTCTTGCAGAAGACCTGGGTTCAAATCCCAGCACCCACATAGTGACTAACAACCATTCAAACTCCAGTTCCAGGGCACCCAACACCCTCTTCTGACCCCCGTGCATGACATGGGTGCACTTACATACATGAAGGCAATACACTCATTCACAT
>NW_008454623.1:0-617 GCF_000622305.1 Nannospalax galili
TTTAATATAGTGCTTGAAACACTTGTTAGAGCAATAAGACACGAGAAGGAAATTAAAGGATGTCAAATTATCCCTTTTTGCAGATGAGATATTATACCTAAGAGATGCCAAAAATTTCACCAAATACTCCTAGAACTGATTAACATTTTCAGTAAAGCAGCATGTTATAAAATAAATCTACAAAAAAACAGTAGCTTTTCTATATGCCAATAACAAGCAATTTGGGAAAGAGTACATGGAAACCCTCCCATTCACAAAAGCCTCAAAGAAACATTCAGAATATATAAAGAACTCAAAAAACAAAGAATCAAGAATTCAAGTGGCATCATTAAATGATGGGCTAAGAATCTAAACAGAGACACCTCAAGAGAAGAAATAAAAATGACTAAGGAACATTATAAAAAGTATTCAAAATCATTAGTAATTAGGGAAATGTAAAACAACTTTAACATTTCATCTTACAAACCTACAGCAATGAGGTCAGCATGCACAAGACCCATGCAAAGGTAGCAGACAAATCCCAGCATAGAACTGTCGAAATGAACAGCAGGCTCCAATCTTAGTCTAAGAATTATTGGCAGCTGATTACTGCTGGGTGAGGAAGAGCTGATGTTCTT
>NW_008454624.1:0-617 GCF_000622305.1 Nannospalax galili
AAATGAGGGATGATCTTTCTACATCATACAGATTTCTATGTAACCCTTTCAGCCAGTGGCTTGAGCCAACTCTGCCACCTCCACACTGTAAAAACAGACAAAATGACAGATATCTGAGGGTCATATTCAGCAAATTTGATGGCAATCCAGAACCTTCCTCTGGCCATCCCTGGCATGACATAGAGAACAGCAGTCATCTTCTACCACCTCTCCCAACCCCTAATTTCTTACCTATTTGACAATATTTTTTGTAAGCTAGTAATTTTCAAAACTACTCTTACATTAAAAATTGTGGGGTAACACACCAGGCGTGGTGGAGCAAACCTTTAATCCCAGTTTTCAGGAGGCAGAAACAGGCAGATCTCTGTGAGACAGAAGCCAGCCTGGTTCACATAGTGAGTTCCAGGTGGTCTGGGACTAGAGAGACCCTGTCAAAGAGAAAAAGTTGTGGGTTAAAATATTCTGAGTATGAAGCCGGTGCATGCCTTTAATCCCAGCACTCCAGAGGCAGAGGCAGATCTCTGTGAGATAGGGGTCAGCCTGGTCTACATAGAGAGTTCCAGGTCAGCTGAGGCTACAGGGAGATCCTCTCTCAACAATACCAAAAAAGGAAAAAA
>NW_008454625.1:0-617 GCF_000622305.1 Nannospalax galili
TAGGATGGTCATTTTCACAATATTAATTCTGCCAATCTGTGAGCATGGGAGTTCCTTCCATCTCCTGGTGTCTTCAAACTCTTCCTTCAAAGATTTAAATTTTTCATTGTAGAGGTCTTTTATTTCCTTCGTTAGGCTTCTTCCTAGACATTTTTGAGGCTTTTGTGAGTGGGAGGGTTTCTATGAATACTTTTTATGATTGTTTATTATTGGTATATAAAAAGACTTCTGATTTCTGTAAATTGATTTTGTAACCTGCCACTTTTCTGAAAGTGTTTATCATTTCTAGCAATTATCTTGCAGAATTTCTGGTATATATTGTATGTAATATAATATCTGTAAATACAGATGACTTGTTTACCTAATTGCAATCTTATAGCAGTCAGTGCAGATCTAATACTGTTACTATGAGAAACAATGCCAGCTGGCTTACGCCAGCAGAGTGAATGGTCCCTCATACTTGTCCGTTGCAGGTCTGCTCAGCAGCACCTTCATACACCCAAGGGCACTGTCTAAAGAGACAGCTTTGGTCTATTTTCTTTTAGACATTCAGTAATATATATTAAGCTAGTATGAAATAGAGCGAGATAGTTTTAATTTCTGTAGTATATTCTTGG
>NW_008454626.1:0-617 GCF_000622305.1 Nannospalax galili
AGGCCAGCTGGGGTTACAGGGAGACCTTGTCTCGAAAAGACCAAAAATAAAATGAGATATAGCATGTTTTGTAACACTGAAATGCCCACTAACTGAGTTCAGTTAATAAAAATGATATCTATTGCCAGTTCCTCATTTTTTTATCCCTGCGTCCCAGCCTCCCCCTTTGTCATGCTTCCCTACCTGGTTCAGTGTTGTGAATGTTCCTTTGCTGATTCCTAAGATTGGAACACAGAAGCACATCTCTAGGAACGAGAAAGAGGAGTGTCCTGCTGGAAAGGGAAGTGGAGCTTCTTTCCTTGGCTTGATCTTTTCCACCAGCCTAAAGAAGCCACATAGTCTAACTCCCCTAACGAAGATCTTTTAGGAGAAAATTCTGGGGCCGGAGAGATGGCTAAGAGCTCTGACTGTTCTTGCTGAAGACCCAGGTTCGGTTCCCAGCACCCACATGGCAGTTAACAACTACACATAACTCCAGTTCCAGGGGATTCAACACCCTCTTCTGTCCTCCGTAGGCACTGCACGACATGGGTACACTTACTTACACACATGCAGGCATAACACATATACATAAAATAAAAATAAAATTTTTAAATATCTGGCAGGGGACGGGGGGG
>NW_008454627.1:0-618 GCF_000622305.1 Nannospalax galili
GACCCAAGCTCCCTCTAAAGGGCCATTCTGTTACTCCCCACCTTATGGCCAAGAATGGAATTCACATTCTGCTGCAAGGTGATGGATGGGATGATAAACCAAGAAAGTGCCCTAAGGCTTTGGTACCTCCCAGTGGCTAACATTTGGTCGCAAGACATCTCCAGATGAAAAGGATGGAAGAAAATGTATTTAATCTGACTATCCTTAATCCCAGATTAAAATTCATTGCTTTGGTTAAAAGGGAACATGTCAGCAGAAAAAAACTTTCAGTTCTTGCTTTACAGAGTTAATGTCTCAAGTTCCTTTGCCAAATGTCATCTGAACTATGAAAACTGCAATATAGCAGATCAACAGAAAGATATTAGTGCCAGGAAATGCAAGATGTCTTAGAAACCCCCAAATAACCAGTTTTGAAAGTGGTTTTCAATCCATCTTTGAAGGCAGATGTTATATTTGTACACGAGTATCTGTAGAAAACAAAACAACATCATAAAAACCTCAGTCCTTTCTTCTTATCACAGGATTATATTGTTCACTTCAAACTATGTGGGAAAGAAAACCATTGTTTATTTCACTGTGCACTTCTTGAACTGTTGCGTAAATAAATGCTACAGCCAT
>NW_008454628.1:0-618 GCF_000622305.1 Nannospalax galili
CCTTAAAGAGGATCAACTCTCCTCACCCAGAAGTGATCAACTGAAAATAGATCCTTGCCAGTGTTGTAGCCTCCTGATCATTTCCCCAGTTCTATATGTTGGTTTTTGACTGACTGATTTTCCTTGGGCTCCCTTCAAGTTGTTGGTCAGTGTAGTTCAAAAGACTCTCAAAATCAGACAGGCTACTGCCATAGCATTTGATTATCTCCCAGAACTTGAAGGCAACACTTTATTGCTGAAAACAGGGCATACTTGGGGTACAGGGCTTGGAGCAGTGGAGCTGGAACTGACCTGGGAGTCTCTTCCCTGAAGACTAGCTCTCATACTTTTGGAGAACACTATCTTTTTATATTGTTAATTCGTTTAAATTTTTTTGTCTTGATGTCACAATGATGATATCTTTGAATAAAATAGATGTTTTTTGAATTTTTGGAGAGTTTGAGAAAAATTCATATAAATTACATTTCTATGTTTGACACATTGTAGCAGAGAAGCAATCAGATCACTGACTAGTCTGTGAAGAGAATTTAATTTTTATTTTTTGTACTACTGCTTATTTTAATCTCCACATTCCTTTCTGATATGCTAAGATTTCCTGTTTCCTTATAATTTAGTCTT
>NW_008454629.1:0-618 GCF_000622305.1 Nannospalax galili
GGATTCTTATGTTTGTTTTACAGATGGGAGACTGAGCTCAGAGGGGTTAAAACATGGCCAGTGCTATACTCTAAGGACAGGGTGGCTCAGATGTGCCTGGGGCCACTGGGTGCAGCATGCTTTCTAGCCTAGGGTTGGGAGGAAAGATGGAGACCCCTGTACCCTATGGTGCAGTGGCCTCAGGAGGTGGACCACTTGTCCTGTCTCCGGGAGTGCCTTTGTGGTGGGTCTTCCTTCTGTAGACTTGGCATCATGCAGTATGTCTTTGTGCATTTACTTAATGATGCCTTTCCCATCTCACTGATATTCTTTGACAGTAATGTTCTTTAAAATGGTCATTCTGTTCAGTAGTGGACGGAACATTGTTTAAACCTTTCTGCTTTACTTGAACACCTGAGTTGTTCTAGTTTTGTTTGCATTTTTTATGTGTTGTAATTATGGCCCTGCCAGGCCCATCCCTGAAACAGCTCTGAGGGCCTTCTGTATTTCCCTAGCATGATTCCTAGCGATGACTTGGTGTTAAATGGAGGCTTGTCACTGGTCACTCCTGTACCTGTGTCATGTTGCTTGACCCTGAGGCGCCCCGATGGTCCTGGCAGGTTGATAGTGGCTGTTGGC
>NW_008454630.1:0-617 GCF_000622305.1 Nannospalax galili
CTGAAAAGGAAATTCTTATATCAAATTATGATATGGACTTTCTTGGGGCTGGAGAGATGGCTCAGCAGTTAAGAGCACTGGTTGTTCACACAGAAGACCTGGGTTTGAATCCCAGCACCCACATGACAGTTAATAATCATCTGTACCTCCAGTTCCAGGGGATCCAATGCCCTCTTCAGGCCTCTATAGGCATTGCATGACATGCTGCACTTACATACATGCAGGCATAACACTAATGCCCATAAAATAAAAATAAATAAAAGGAATGAATAAAGTGGACTTTCTTGAAATAAATTTAAGATATGGGCAAAAATCTTGGTGATAGGAAATATCTTCTGCCTAGAATTCTCTGATGCACATTTGTGTTATGATATCATGAAAACTTTTATATAATTTAGCATAATTAAAAGTGATTCTAGTAAATGTGGTGGTTTTTTTCATAGCGGGAATAATTCAATGTCATAGTCCTCTGGTGGGAAAACGCTAAGCCCGGCCGTGCTTTCCCAATTCAGAGTTAAAGTGCCAGTTTGTCAAAGGTACGTCTCAATCCCATGCCAAGACCTTCATTTCCTGTATGACAAACAGCAGACTGGCAATTTAGGAGGTAAGAAAATACA
>NW_008454631.1:0-618 GCF_000622305.1 Nannospalax galili
TTTTTTGAGACAGTGTCTCAGGTATCCCAGGCTTGTCTTGGACTCACTTTGTGGCTGAAGATGGCCTTGACCTTCTAATCCTCTTGCTTCTACCTCCCAAGTGCTAGGATTACAGACATGAGCCACCACACTTAGTTCATGTAGTGCTGTTGTACTGAGTCCAGGGCTTCATGTAAGCTAGGCAAGTCAACTGACCTGTACCCCAGCCACCTGAGTAATACAGTTTGATGTTTTGTATTGTTTCTCCCCCTGCTGTGTATAGACCAAGTTAGACTGACACAGCAATCCTCCCACTTCTGAATCCTGAGTACTGCGATTCCAAGCCAAACTCATTGATATAAATCTTTTAAGATCAAAAACCAAGCTTTGTTGGAATGATGTGAACCATTTTTCCATGAGCTTTGTATATGAAATTTCATCTCTAGTTGCCATTGAGATGGTCCCACTAGCATGTGGGACACACAGCACTTGTATACTCATGCCGCTCAGCTTAGTTTTTGTTCTTTAGGAGATTTTCCCTTCCCCCAAATAATTTTGTAGTTTTGATAGTTACCAGCCTCTTCAACTCCATCCTGTCTCATTGCAGCTCCCATCCTGTCCTGCCTCACTGCAGCTCCC
>NW_008454632.1:0-618 GCF_000622305.1 Nannospalax galili
ATAGGCAGTTGCTACTCAACATATATAACATGCTTACACAAGATGAGAAAATTCTAAAGCTCCACTTCCTTAATGTGCTTATAATTAATAATATTGTACATATAAAATTTTGTTAAAAGAGAGAATCCTTATTAGATGCTCATGACACAATAAAAATAGAGAGAAAAAAAAACACAAATAAAAAGTTGCCCTGGCAAATGGCAAAGAGCAACCAAGGGAGCTCAGAGATCCAGTTTCACTTCACATTAACACAGGATTGTTCAGATGTAGCTGTCCAAAGCCTTTATTATTTTCATATGACCAATTGTCACAGGCAGAAAAGCTTTCAGAAACCATAATGTAAGGACAATTTAAGTAGAAACAAATATTATTTATTTCTTTCATTGTAAGAGACTACCTAATTTAGAAGATTGAGTGGGGATGTCTTCAATATGCTAAGTTCAGCAGTGTTTGAGGAAGGGAGATCTGAAGAGCTAAGTGGATACTGTGTTATCTGTGGGAGTTAGACAGGCTCCCAAAGACACACATCATTAAAAATGCTTACACCTTATTTGAAGAAAAGGATGGATTTTATGCAATGATGGTAAATTATCATGAACTAGGTATTATCTCCAATAA
>NW_008454633.1:0-618 GCF_000622305.1 Nannospalax galili
TTGATGCCTGTATTATATCATTTTGATTACTATAGCTTGGTTTTATATTGTGAAACCAGGAAACATGATACCCCCAGCTTTGCTCATTTTCAAGATTTGTTGGTTTCCAAGGTTCTTTATGTTCTGTATGAATTCTAAGCTTACTTTTCTATTTCTGTAAAGGGGGCCTCTGGGATTTTGAAGACAGCATTTAATCTATGAATATCTTTGGGTGGTGTGGGCACTTTACCAATATGAGCACCAAATTTCTCTCCATTTCATTGTGCTTCTTGTACAGTTTTTTGGTTTTGAGTATGCAAGCCTTTTACCTCCATGGTCAAGTTCATTCTTAAGGATTTTCTTTTTATGCTATTGTAATGGGATTATTTTCTTAGTTTCCTTTGTAGATAGTTTGCTGTTGATGCACAGACGTATAGCTAGAGTTTGAATCTTGATTTAATATGCAGCAACTCCACAGAGACTATTTCTATTTTTATTGAATGTTTATTGCTTTCTACATATAAGATTGTGTCCACTACAAGCAAAGATCATTTTCTTCTTTGTTTCTGATTTGAATTCTTCTTTCTTTTTCTTGTCTGATTGTGCTGGCTGGGCCTTCCAGTACTATGTGGCTAGAAG
>NW_008454634.1:0-617 GCF_000622305.1 Nannospalax galili
AGGTTCTGACAGGTTATCAGAGCAGCTGGAGGACAGAGAGCTGAGACAGTGGTGGGTCAGCCTGGGCTTAGTTATGAAAACCTCTCTCACTCTATTTAAAACTAAAGCTCATGTCATAACTTTGAAGAGGGACGTGGGGGTCACTGCAGCCCTTTGTTCGTCTTGTGGACACACTGAATAAATCTCCATCCTCTGCTTTTCACGATGACTTGTCTCTTTAATTGGTGTGCTGGGGATGGGTGGCTGAGACCTGGTGGGTCTGCCAGAACCTAGGCTTTCACCCTAAGGACTCTGATAACAGAATCATTTCTGATGACATCATCACAGCTGTTATGACAGCAAGTCCCCAGGCCTCAGCTCTGCCAAGGTCGCTGGGCCCAGTTAGTCTGCAGAGACTAGACTGAGCTCCTCCTGGGCCTTGTGCAATGAAGAAGCAATTTTGTCGATTTCTATTCATTTTAGCATTTAAAATTGAGGAGTGTCATAATGTTATGATTTCCAAAGTTTAAAATAATAAAGCCTATCCTACAGCCCATTCTTCACACACTGATCCCTCCCCTCCCCTTAGGGGCCTAATCTCCCTCTGCATGTCTCCCTGTCCCCACACAGCAGGAGGC
>NW_008454635.1:0-618 GCF_000622305.1 Nannospalax galili
AACACGTTGAGACTCATAAGTGGTCTGGGTGCTGGGAATACGTGGTGTTTGATAGCAGCCCTAATTGAGACCTCTACATCACGCCCTCCATGGCTCAGGGAATATTGTGGAAGGGCGGTAAGAAGAAGGAGCTGGAGGAAACCCTGGGGGGTGTGGAATGCTGTCCTCTGCGCATGACATCGTGCTTGCCCTCTTGAACTTATAGCCATTGTGACTGCTCACAGGAGACCTGTCTGAGATGAAACCCATGAACTGTCTGCCACAGAGGAGGGGAGGAGCTGATGAGGCCCTACCTTTCCCTTAAGATCTTCTGGCAGCTGAAGGAGTGACTCTTACTATATGGACATAGGCTGGACAAAGAACTTTTCCCTAACCTTGCAAATAAAACGTAAACAAACTCACTGAGCCACTGCTCCTTCATGTGACCTGGGCCTGTGACATTAGTTCTCAAGAGCCTTCCTTGCTTGCTTTGGACCCAAAATTATATATGAATATGTGTATGGCTGCTTTGCATATCAAAGTGCTGCAAACAATGTTTATCTCCTTGAAAACACTAAGAAAAGTTGTTTGTAGTTGTGTGCATGGTATTCTAAGTCTAGAGACCAAAGGGGAAATTCT
>NW_008454636.1:0-618 GCF_000622305.1 Nannospalax galili
TTTTTTGTCCCTTGTGCATGCTGTCACCATTGTTGCAAGTTGTTCATATGATCAAATTCCCAGAGTCCTGAAAGCTTCTGCTTCCTTATGTTCATGCACCAACACTGGCTTATTTTTGTACAATATCTTTTTACATTAATTGTTAATGAAAATTTAAATTTTGGCTTCTACTGAATTAAAAATAAATTAAATACTGCCAATTAATTTTTGCAGATATATAAAGAACTAAATCAGTTAATTTTGAAGTCCTACTAATGAATATATTATCATAAATACAAAGTCAATGTAATTAACCAAACTTTTGTATATAACCTTAGCCCCATAAATTTTCACTGTAATTTTGTCTTTAACATAGTGACACACTTAAATAACTGGGTTTAACTCAGTACTCATTCAAGATGTTAATTACTACTGCTTATCTGGGAGGAAGGGGTTCTACATCAGGTAAAACAAAATTAACAAGTGCCTATCTCCCTAATGAAGTGATTTGTTATAAAAACTTACTACTAGGAAATAGAATCTTGGGCCGTAGACCTCTCTAGGTCAGTTTTGGCAATATAAAGTATTCTCGGTCAGAGTGCAAATATCAGTGGCTACATTCCTAATTGCTGTTTTTTT
>NW_008454637.1:0-618 GCF_000622305.1 Nannospalax galili
GTACAGGATCTCTTCCCAAGTGCTGGCTCCCCGTCCTGTCCTGTCAGCTTTATCACCTGACAGTCCCTTCTTTTCTCTTAGAAAACAGATTTAATAATGGAGTGCACTCTTGGTGGGTTTCATCATGCATGCTTTCATTTTTTATTTTACTGTTTTTATTTATTTAGTTTTACTTTACACACAGGAGTTTTTTCCTGCCTCTCCTTTGGGAAGCACGTGTTTTGTGGGTGTCTTTTCTGCCCACTGGTGGGCGTCTCCTGCCTGGGGACACCACCCTGGGTTGCCGGTGTACCTGGTCTTTGCCTTGCTATGATGTCTGGATTTGTACAGCGCTCCAGGCCTGGAAATCAGCCATTGCTCTGAGAAGCCCCCTGGCTTCTTTCAAAGGAAAATGGGATTTTTTTTAGACCACAAAACAAGTGTCGTGGTGCTCTCCGCTCCTGGCCTTTTTAGTGGACCCAGGATGGGGGAAGACTAGAAATACAGTTGTATTTGTAGCCACACGTGAAAACAAAATACCTCCTGCATCCAGACATGCCTAATTCAAACTCAAGGCCCTGCTGTCGTTTCCTTTTTCTGTCTCTGTCTTTCTGGCACACGGGGAACCCTGGTCATCCC
>NW_008454638.1:0-618 GCF_000622305.1 Nannospalax galili
AGCATTTGTGTATGTCACATTTAAAAGGTTAAGAGTAATTTCAAAATCAAGTTGTCAGCTAAAAAAAGAGTAAGTGAACTTAGAGGGTATTATGTTAAGTGAAATAAGCCAGGAATAGAGTTTAAAATACCACATGATCTCATTTATTTGTGAAATCTAGTAAGTTGAATTCATAGATGTGGAGTAAGGTGGCAGTTACCAGAGGCCAGAGGGGAGAAGTGGAAGAGGAAAGGGGAGACCTTGGATACAAAGTCACAATTAGGAGGAATGATTACCAGTGTTCTAAGTGTAATAGGATGACTGTAGTGAAAAGTAACATATTGTATATTCTAAGATAGGTAGATTTTGAATATTCTCACCATAAAAATGGTGTTTGGGGTAACAGATATTCTAATACCTCAGTCTGACACACTGAAACATCACATTGTAACCCATAAACACATATAATCAAGTTAGTAACATCTATTTCTTTCTCTGTAAAAAGATCTTAATTCACCAAATAAAACTGCATCCAATGGGCCTGGGGAGATGGCTCACTCAGTAAAATGTTTGCCACGTAAGCATGAGGGCTTGAGTTCAAATCCCCAACACCTACACAAAAAGTCATGTGAAGTATCA
>NW_008454639.1:0-618 GCF_000622305.1 Nannospalax galili
TTCTGCAAGAATAGCCGGTGCTTTTAACTGCTGAGCCATCTCTCCAGCCCCAGATCTCCTTCTTAGAAAGGTCAAAAGGAAATAAAAGCCAAGAGTATTTCTTGGAGAAACAAAAAGTACTGAGTGATACACAGTACCTCACTATAACTACCTGAAAACAGGGCAACTGTCCACCTGTCTCATATATTTCAGGCCCACCTGAGAAAGGTCTCATTCTGCAGCGCAGGCTGAATTGGAACTCACTATGTAGCCTGCTCTGGTCTTTTTTTTTTTTTTTTTTTTTGTTTCCTCAAAGGCAGGATCTTTCTTATAGAGACTAGCCTGGCTTTGAACTTGCTACGTAGCTGAGGATGAGCTTGAACATTTGATCCTCCTGTCTTCACCTTCCAAGGCTGGGATTATAGGCAATAGGCTACCATACTCAGTTCATTGCTCTGTTTCATAAGAACATAATAAAAACATTCGAAAGTAAATAAGGACTCATTGTGGTGGCATATGCCTCAGATTGCATTACCTGGGAGAGGCAGGAGGATAGCTGTGAGTTTGAGGTAGTGTCGGTCTTACAAATCTTTTTTTTAATACTTTATTATTTTTATTTTATGTGTATGCGTGTATTGC
>NW_008454640.1:0-618 GCF_000622305.1 Nannospalax galili
GCTGAGGCTACAGAGAGACCCTGTCTCAAAAAGACAAAAAAAAAAAAAAAATTAGAAAGTCTGAGGGGTGTGCGGGGGAGAGTTATCAGTGTGAGGAAATTGTAGCTCAGACTGCTTTGTAGTTGATTTGTGGTTGGTCTAGAAACATAAGTTATACCAAGACTCCAGCTACATGCAGGGCACATGAAGCCTGTTTGCTGGTGAGGCTGAACTTTTGATGTGTACTTGGTCGTGCTGTGAGAGATCTTTGTGGAGAAGGAAGGGAAAACAAAGAAAACTATAGTCACTGAGAAAAGTCTTGGGGTCAGACAGTGGGAGAGCAGCTCTGGCTCACACAACATGTAGACTAAACCCGGAAGGAGAGGTCATGCTTGGGGGCCCATCCCACAAGTGTACAGGGCATCAGCCAAGAGGATTGGACATCCACCTCCACACAAGGCTTTTCTTAACTGGTAGCTTCTCTTGGGGAATCTGTAAAAAATCACACCTTAAAGTAATATCTGCTAGTTCAATAATATTTTTTATATAACTTTTTATGTGTATGAGTGTATTGTCTGCATGTAGGTAGTGTCATGCAGTGCCCGAGGAGGTCAGAAGAGGGCGTTGGATCCCCTGGAA
>NW_008454641.1:0-615 GCF_000622305.1 Nannospalax galili
GAGAGAGAGAGAGAGAGAGAGAGAGAGAGAGAGAGACTACCCTAGGAGTCACTGCATCAAATGGGTGGGTGGTCTGGGAGCTGGTCACCTGTATTAGGTGCCTGACCATCTCTAAATACACTGGCTGTGTGCCCTGAGTCCCACTGGACATATTTTTAGTATTTTAAGTAGTTTGCTTTTTAAGTAGTTTGCTATGTAGTCCATGCTAACCTTGAACTCTCCATCCATCTACATCTGCCTTCCTAGGGCTGGGATTACTGGTGCCCACCACCATGCTTGGCTCACCCTAGCCATCCCCGACTCTCTATGTCCTCATAGGGAAAAGGGGACACTCTAAATGGTCTCTGAGGTCCTCTGGTTCCTGTGATCTACAACATTCTTACATTTGTGGGATTTCCCCGACATAAGGCTTCCTTTGATGAACCCTTTGGGGGATGAGGAGCGGCTCCAGGTTTAGTGAAGCACAAGGAAGTGCAAGGCCTTGCGCTTCAGATGCTTCTGCTCCTGCCTTAATCACACAATTAATTCTATTTCTGCTTCCTCCCTTTTCCCTGTTTCTTCCTTCCTTCTTCCTCCTTCTCTTCCTCCTCCTTCTCTTCCTCCTCTTCCTCCCCC
>NW_008454642.1:0-618 GCF_000622305.1 Nannospalax galili
TGTGTGTGTGTGTATTGTGTGAGTGTGCAGGTATGTCTGCTATGCACATACGTGTGGAGGTTAGAGGTGGATACCAAGTGCCCCACTGTTACTCTCCACCTTATTTTTGAGACAGGCTTTCTCGCTGAACCTGGAGCTTCCATTTTGGCTACACTGGTTGGCCAGCAAGCCTCTAGGATCTGCCTGTCTCCACCCACTAGTGCTGGGGTTGCAGACATGAACCCCACCCCTGGCTTTTAAGTGGGTGCTGGGGATTTCAACTCAGGCCCTCACGCTTGGGTTGCAAGCACTTTGCCCACCGAGTCATCTCCCCAACCCCCTTTATAGTCTAATTCTTTCCTACGGTAAACATGCATGAGTGCCTTATTATGTATTTACAAAACCTTTTTTAAAAAAATCTACCTGTTTATGAAGAAAAACATGACATTTGGCAAATAGAGAAGGCAGACTCCCAGGAGACGGACTTCCTTAGGAGAAAGGCACAGTGAAAAGTTCTCCTTCTGAAGACTTCCTTTGAAATAAACCTTGACAACAGGCAGTCAGAGGGAGGGAGGAGATCTACTGGCCACTCCCAGCCACCCCGTGGACCCCCACTCCCAGTGAGCTTAGGCTTGACAA
>NW_008454643.1:0-618 GCF_000622305.1 Nannospalax galili
GAGATGAAAAGGAGCTGCTACGTACAATTATGGCATTTCTGCAACGGGAAAACTGGACTTTCCACCTATCCCTACCTCCTGGACACAGACAGCACTGAGGCCAGGTGGCCAAACACCAGCCACGTCTCTGGATGTCAGGCCCGGTCCTCCCGGCTACCATTCGACTTCCTCGCTCCTGCATCCCCAACCTCCCGGTCCCCTCCGCCGAGCATCCCCGGGCCTCACCGATTGTTCTCGTTAAGCAGGGAGAAGAGCGGCCCGAGGCGCAGCTCGCCCGCCTGTTCTCGAAGCTCGTTGAGCGGCACGGCCTGCACCACCGACTGCAGCGCTCGCAGCTCCTCCAGCGGCGCCTCCAGCCGTGCCACCTCCCTCAGGAGCGCCACCGCCTGCGCCGCCATCTTGCCGGCTCCTACAGGTCCACCCGCCCACCAGGTTCCCGGAGCGCCTCTCCAAGTCTCGCGAGACGAGATCCTTAGGGACCGGGAAAAGGTCGCTTGAGGTTTTGCAGCGCAGGTTACGGGCATTCTCCTAACTCCTCTCCCGCGGGTTTGGTTAACGGACAGGGATGGAACCGTGGCCGGACACGGGGTGTGCCGCGGAGAGGATGATCGTGGACGA
>NW_008454644.1:0-618 GCF_000622305.1 Nannospalax galili
TTTGAGTTCTAAGGAACTCAGAAAGCACTTTGCCAACTGTGCTCTCTCCCCAGACCCTTGACTTTTTCAAAAATAAAAGTTGTGAAGATAAGGTTTTTAAAGTAAACACTCTAAAGAAAAAAACCGTTAAGGGCACCCTAAGGTACTTTCTGAGTGGTTAAGGACCTCTGGTCTGTCTATGGTAGTCAGTTTGGTATATGTTCAGTTAGAGACTGCAGATGCAATGCAAGGCTGTTTTTATGACTGAGGAGTTCTAATGGGTGTCCAGAGTCAGGTTAAAAACATAAAGAAGAAAGAAATTCCGTCACCACAGACCAACATTAGTTTCAAAGGATCCCTACATCTCATGAACCTTCATTTGAAAGGGTAAATAGTGAATTATATAAGAGGTTTCTCTAAGCCTTAGAAGGCAAGAGCATATATTAGGTGGGGATATTTACTGTTAGTGTGCCCGCACTGCTCCTGAGACCCCTGTAGGTGAACCACAGCTTCAGCCTGAACACCAGCACCACACAGAGGTCCACATAACACATGGTGTGAGTCAGCTTGCTCTGTGGGGGCACAGTCCACTCTGGATCTAGTCCAGTGTTAGAGTAGGCGCCTAGTGGGGCCTCTGGG
>NW_008454645.1:0-618 GCF_000622305.1 Nannospalax galili
CAGGGTACAGTATGGTTGGGGTATGACCAACTGGCCTCAGAACTTGGCTCTTCTGCTATGGCTACATTTTCAGGGTCACAGAAAGTTATGAAAGAAAAAAACGGTGGAGCCAACCCACTTTCGCTACTAATTTGAAGACCCAAGGTTGAAGAAGGGAATGTGAAAATCATTTATTTTTATTTAATTAGTGTATCAAATTCATTTATATTAGTTCATGAATGACAATATCTTTGCTAAATGTAAGGCAGAAGACGTGATCTTTCGGATGAAAAAACAATTGATCAACTGAAGAAATAATGAAGAACAGAACTACACTGACATGCCACCCTCCCAAATCCACACTCATTCAGATCAGTACTCTTGGAAGGACAGGTGGGTAGGTGAGTGAACAGATGAGGACCGAGAGACAAACGAACAGAAAAATTATGGATGTGGGTTTACATTTCAGTGTCTCTCAAATTCTTACTGAAAATTGTGCATTTTTCCAAGACCCTGGGAAAATATGGAATAATAAAAGTTACTTTGGGGACTGGAGAGATGACTCCGGTTAAGGCCGCTGGATACTCCTGCAGAGGACCTGGGTTCAATTCCCAGCACTCACATGGTGGCTAACAACCA
>NW_008454646.1:0-618 GCF_000622305.1 Nannospalax galili
TTTCAGGATAGTTTTATCCTTTATAGCATGCTATATAATTGGAGGGACACAATATATAGCCTTTTCAAAATGATTTCATTCAATAAACAATATCTGTTTAAGATTCACTCACACAGGGCAGCAAGATGGTTCAGCAGGTAAAGCTGCATGCTGAGAAAGCCTGAAGACCCGAGCTCTATCCCAGAACACCTGTAAAGTTGGAAGGAGAGAAGTGACTTCAGAAACTTGACTTCTGACCTCTACAGATATGCTATGGCAAATGTACATACACAGACACACAGACACACAAACACACACAAATATTAAGTAAAAATTAAAAATAGAGTTTTTTCATGCTTTCCCATGGCTTGAGTCATAGTCTCAGCTGCTGCAACCAAATAACTGCAGACTGTAATTTATAAGGAAAGAACTTTTTCTCTGATAGTTCTGATGGTTAGGATGTGGAGGGTCATGCCCCAGCACCCAGCATCTATCTGGAGCCTTCCTGATGCCCCAGTGCATGAAAAGAGAGAGTGTGTGAGAGGCAGCTGCTAAGACAAAGCCACTCTGGTTACAACTAGTGCAGTTCTGCAGCACAGCAGTAACTCAGTCCTGAAGGTACAGCCTCCGCGGGGGGAA
>NW_008454647.1:0-615 GCF_000622305.1 Nannospalax galili
ATCTAAGGTGCCATAATTCTTTTGATCAGGAGGGTGTGGTAAAGTACAGTTGCATACTAAGTGGTATGTAGAAGGACAGCAATACATGGTACTCAGAATGGATGCATTGCATACTGGTTTGCAACAAATGAAGCACTAATTCATTATTCTCCTTTAAAAGTTGACCTCTTGGACTGGAGACTTGGCACAGTGGTTAAGAGCACTGACTTCTCTTCCAGAGGACCTGATTTCAGTTCCCAGCACCCACATAGTAGCTTTAACAACTATCCATAACTCCAGTACAGGGTACCAGATGCCTTCTTCTGACCTCCTTATGCATTGCATGATGCATGTGCACTGATAAATATGCAGGAAAAACACTTACACACATAAGAATAAATAATAATAATAAAAATTAAATTAAAATAAAAATTGGCCTCTAGTAAAACTGGCTAAATTCAAGCATTTCCTGACTTGCTGGAAAAAAAAGAATGAATATAAATTTAACTGTGTACAGCATACCAAGCCTTGACGTAGACTTCCGAAATGAACTCTAATTATCTTTAGTAAAACAGTGTTGAATGTTGAGTGTGTGTTGTGTTTGTGTGTGTGTGTGTGTGTGTGTGTGTGTGTGTG
>NW_008454648.1:0-618 GCF_000622305.1 Nannospalax galili
CCAATTTAGAAAGCTTCCAGATTTAGCTTAATTCAAATGCCACATTCATCCCATCAATTCTTTGACCACCACATTAAATTCATGTTGACATCTCCTTTATCTCAACTTTCCCACGACTGTCAACACAGTTGAGTTTCCAGTAATCGCATCACCTCTTTGCTCCATTCCAGAATCAGTCTTGGCTGTCGCCTGTCCATAAAATGTTCTATCTTGACTTTATTAAAATTCAAAGTATTTTGCAAGCTGTAACTCAGATTTTATTTTTTAAATGAAGAAGTCCCTAGCTTCATCAGTCCACATATATTGCTGTCTTTACTAACAAAAATTGCTCTCATACTTAGCATTTTGTGCTTGTTCTGGGACCTTCTGTACATCTGTAGAAGTCCTAAGGCTTTCTGAGCATGAGATAACATGAGAATATATGAATAAATGAAAATAAAAAGTATTACCTAGATTTACAGTTAAAATTTTTTAGTAACTATCAAAATAAAATTGATAATCTGAAGATAATCTGCATACTTCCAGAAAATGGCATATAATATAAATGAAGGAATATCAATATATATTAGTCAACCAAATTACTCAATCAGATATTATATCAGTTTTGATAACTATGTT
>NW_008454649.1:0-618 GCF_000622305.1 Nannospalax galili
TGAAGTAAAGCATTTTTCCATTTTCCAACAGCAAGGAATTTAGATAATTCCCGCTTTCAGAGTATTCACATCAGACTCTCAGCGTTATACTTCCTAATTCAGAAGAGTGGGTATTCTCTTTCTAATTCACTTCCAACTTTGCATTTTGATTTATGGCAAAATACACTGGCTAGTGTAATGACTATCTATGAGTTCAATTACACTCCAAATAGCTGTCACTATTCTCTCATGTCAAGGAATAGTGTCTCCCTCCCTTCCAGCTTAAACAGGGGACCTGTATATGATATGGATCATATACATTGTAGAAAAAATGCTGTTATTATTTTTGTTCTGAAACCTAGAGTTACGGTGACTATCTTGACATGAGCTATACCACTTATATAAATGAAAAAAAAATTAAGAAACAAAAAGCAAGCATCACAAATACCTATATGAAAGAAAACACTTTCCTGGATTGTCAAAGGTCATCTAACTACTCAGCCTGAAGCAGTCTTATCCCTGTACTATCTACATCCAACTAGCTTTTAATTTGAGCTTTAGCATCCAAAGCATTTAAGTTGTATACTGTGATCTCCATGTCTGGGTATATTTTTCAAATTAGTGGCTGCTCTTTGGCTT
>NW_008454650.1:0-618 GCF_000622305.1 Nannospalax galili
CTGTGGCTCAGGGCAGTGCCCACGTTTGTCAACGGAGACCTACCATCATTTCAAATAGAGGTTCCTGGCTGTGCACGCCTGACCCAAGCCCTCCAGTCACTACACAGCTCTGCTGCCTGTGACCCCAACTCTCCGTCCTGGCATTGTGCTGCTGGTTGGGCTCTGCTCACACCACTGCCCAGTTTCTGAACAGCAGGGCTCAGGAGTGGCTCTCCACTCTGCCTTGGTTAACGTCATGTGATTCCTCTATGCTCTAGCCCCTCCAGGTGCTGTGGATTGCATGACTGCCCCACCCCCAAAGGCTATGTGTTGAAGGCCTGGTCTCTAGCCTGTGATGCTAAGGGGAGGGGTTGGAGCCACACTCTTGGAGGAGGCACTAGGGCACCAGCACCTTCTTGCCCCTCCCTTTCAGCTTCCCAGATAAAGTGAACAGGCCAGGTAAACCTTTCCTCCTTCTAAGTAATTTACCTCAG
The DNA here is from genome assembly GCF_000622305.1 of Nannospalax galili. Taxonomy (NCBI): domain Eukaryota; kingdom Metazoa; phylum Chordata; class Mammalia; order Rodentia; family Spalacidae; genus Nannospalax; species Nannospalax galili. The sequence goes on from NW_008454650.1 coordinate 474, forward strand.
ACATTTTGTCATGGCATCAGAAAGCTGACTGCCTGTACATGATCAGGCACGGCAAGCTTTCCAACCTTTACTTCCTCAGTGTTCTAGTTTGCTCTCAATTGCTGTGACAAAACACTCTGACCAATACCATCTTGGGGAGGAAAGG
>NW_008454651.1:0-618 GCF_000622305.1 Nannospalax galili
CCTGTGATAAGCTCCAGGGGTTACAAGAAAACAGCTTTTTGTTGCTGTTTTATTTTACTGTGTGTGTGCTGTGTGTGCGTGTGTGTGCATGTGGATGCCAGAGGTTGACAATGAATATCTGCCTCAATCCCTCTCCACCTTACACATTAAGACAAGGGCTCTCACTTGAATCCAGAGCTCCCCAATTTGGCCACTCCAGCTAGCGAGCTTGCTCCAGGGATCCCTTATCGCTGCCTCCTGCACTCTGTGATAAAATGTAGGCCAGCACGCTCGCCCAGCATTTACATGGGTGTGGGAATCCAAACTGGTCTGCATACTTGCACAAGTGCTTTATCTGAAGAGTCATCTTCTAAGTCTCTTGTTTTATTTTTGAAAAAGGTTTCAACTATATAGGCCATCATGAGTCTCCTGCCTCAGCCTCCTGAGGGCTGGGATTACAGGCATGTACCACCATGCCTGGCCAAATACAATTCTTACTCTCCAGGAGTACAAATCTATTGTGGGATAAAAGACTCACAGTATGGTGTGATAAGCACTTTACTGAGCCTACAAGGAAATCTTTCTGGACCAGGTGTTCCTTGGACTACAAAGGCAGTGACTCCAGCAACAGAGAGAGAG
>NW_008454652.1:0-618 GCF_000622305.1 Nannospalax galili
GTTTTTTTTTTTTGTGTGTGTGTGTGTGTGTGTGTACACTGAAGTGTCATAGGTTTGAAACTATTTGTGAGTAGTTAACTTTTTGATTCTAATGGAAGACATGGACTCCTTCTTTTGGTCAGATACAAACCACTTCAAGGCTAATGCAGCCTCTTGTATCAGGAGAACAGAGCTGCTAGACCAGGCTCATGAACCTGACATGTAAAAACAGTCACCAATGATATTGTATTAAGTCAGTCGCAACCATGAATTAGGCCTTAATGAGTGAACCTTCACAGCTTATAAAATGCTTTCTTAGAATCATCCATTTGAGAACCAAGAAGAGAAGAGTGGATTCACCAAGTTTCCACTCCCCATCAATTGAAAGTTTCTCATGTAGGCGTGTGAATGTTCCTGAATTCAAAGATCCCATGGGTATCCCAAACAGCAGGAGCAGAAAAACCCAAAGGGCTGAATGTGAAAGATGACTGGCATCACCAAGAGAGATACCATGAGCATGAAATGCTTCAAAATGTAACCAGAGCTGTGAGCTACACCTGGTAAGGCATTCTGATGTCACGGGTCATGGTCAGAGCTTAAAGGAAGGTCATATGCAGCATCTTATACAAAATAAAGTAG
>NW_008454653.1:0-618 GCF_000622305.1 Nannospalax galili
CCAGGTTGTACCCCATCATCAATGGAAGACAGACCCTGAAGTGTTGCATCCTCAGCCACATTTGTTGCTTCAGTGCTTTGGGTTTGGACCAACCTACTCAGTGTGTGGTGCCATCTCACTGTGGTTTTCATTTGCAATTTCCTAATGATACATTACCATTTTATATACTATGTTGTTTCTCCATATGAATATTTACCATGCATTTCTTCATTGCTACAGTGCCTGAACTCAGAAGTTATCATCCATGAGTATAAAAAAGCAAGATTAAAGTGTAAAGGGACTGGGGAAGATGACTCAGCTGATAAAGTTGTGCAGTCATAATTATCTATGTGTGAATCCCTAGAATCCAGGTAAAACACTGGGTGCAGTGGCATGTGACTGTGTGCCTTTAACCATAACACTGGGGATTGGAAGGACAGAGAAAGCAGATCACTGACACACATTGGACTGCCAGTACAGCATGATTAATGTGCTTCATTTTCAATGAGAGATCTTGTCTCAAAAATATACAAGTGGAAAGTGACTGAGGAGAGACACTTGATGTCAACTTTTGCCCTACACATGCATGTACGCACACATGTAAGCACACAAGCATATATGTGTGCACATAACCACACT
>NW_008454654.1:0-618 GCF_000622305.1 Nannospalax galili
TTAAAATGAAGGAAAAATATTTTGGCTAACAATTTTAAAACTACATCTCTTCAAGAGCTTCACCAACTTCCAATTAAGCCACATTGAGAAGCAAGTTTCTGACCTGTGGGCCTCGGGGACAATACAGAGTCATTCTGGAACAGATCTTGGTGGTGGTGTTGAACCTTCCACTTCAGGATACCACCTCCTTCACACATGGCTCTGGCCCTGCTGCTCTGTGATCCAGGGACATCTCTGCTGGAAGCACTCTGACCACTGTGTAAACTCACACTATGACAGAAGAGCCGTGGACATGGTTCTTCCAAACACTTCCTGCCGGGAGACACACAGCACATGTTCTACCCAGTGCAGCCATCACTACCACCATGATTGCTTAGGTTATATACATCCCCTGATTGCCCATCAGCTATTGGCTTAGCATTCTATTCTCCCTTTAGAATATAATGAAATCTTGAAGGTGTAGGGATAGATTGAAGTCAGATAAGTCATGAGTCTGGGCTATTGAAGGGAATATTTCTTTTGAGCTTGTCCTCTTCTCTTTGCTTCCCCTCCTTTCTGAGACCATTCCCCGCCTCAGTCATAAGTCATAATGTCTTCTTGCACCTCCATGAAAGACCA
>NW_008454655.1:0-618 GCF_000622305.1 Nannospalax galili
AACCAACAAGTATTTGATGGTATGTTCTCTAGTCTCTTGGAACACTGGAAACCTCAAATTTTGTACCCACCATTGAGATCATAATCAATAGGCTTTGTTGGTTCTTCCACAACAAACACAATCCTTGAGGCTTAGTACATAAAAATTTGCTTTCACCCATACAGCAACTGCTCTTAGTGAGACAACTCTTCTGGTTGCTCCACACAGTGGTGGTGTATCCAGGCAACACTACTCCACACAGTGGCAGTGTATCCAGGCAACATTGCTCAGTGCAGTGGCTCTGTATCCAGACAATTTTGATTTGATAGCTCCATCTCTAGTGGCAGCTAACATCAGATTGCTACAGCCGGTTATTAGCATCTCCTTCTAACTCCACATTCAAGGACAGCACATGGGCAGCATGAAATTGGGAAATATCACAACTTATTTCCCTGAGCGCTGGTTGCTAAACATTTATCAGCACATCTGTAAGGACTTATCCCAATAGGTGACCTCCAAGGTTTACCAATGCAAAGGAGGATGGATCTTGGGAGTACAGTGCCAGTGCTTAAATGACTAAATCTAGAAAAGACACATGTCAACTCAAGTATCAGCCCATTGGTAGAACTTGTCCACCAC
>NW_008454656.1:0-618 GCF_000622305.1 Nannospalax galili
TAACAACCATCTGTAACTCCAGTTGCAGGGAATCTGACACCCTCTTCTGTCCTCTGCAGGCATTCATTGCATGACAGAAGTTGCTAGCCAGTCCTCCTAATTGCATCAGCCAGCTCCAGGTTCAGTGAGAGACCCTGACTCCAAAAAGTAAGGTGGAGAGTGATTGAGAGGACACCTGACATTGACTTCTGGTCTCCACACCCACATGCACACACTATTGTGCACACACATGAACATACACATACAAGAACTATGCTAGTAAAAAACAAACAAACTGAACAACTCCAATCAGTGCTATGTTAACACTCAGGGCGTGTTCTCCCACAGAAGGGCCAGGAATGCAGTCAGCCGGTGAGGCTTTCCAGGGTGAATTCCCAGGATGTGGACTTCTGCCCATGCTATGGCTTGTGTTTTCCGGAGACACAGCACTTCTGAGCCTTACAGCCACATGGCAAGCAGGAAGAAGGAGGGAGAACAAGAAGAATGAGGGAGAACACAAAATCACCCCCTAATTTCCCAGCAGGCAGCCACTCGCATCCATCTTAGCTGTTTCATATAGCCACCAGTAGCTGCAAGGGATTCTGGGTAACTGTGTGCTCTTAGGGCTTGTGTTGGTAC
>NW_008454657.1:0-618 GCF_000622305.1 Nannospalax galili
CTGTAGTTCTATCCTAACATCAATGATTACTACTAAAGCTAAGGCTGGTTGCCCCTGAACTGGGTACCAGGATCTGTGCTCAATGCTCAAGGAAAGCTGGGGAACCTTTTACTTAGAACTTTGATAAGTGCCATGGAACATATTTGGGGGAAACACCATAGCAGATTGTGTTCTACGAAGTTATGTGTAGACTCAGGTGAGGAGGGGGGCAGAAGAGCTGGAGCACTGAATTAGCAGCATATGACAGCTGCCCCACATTCGGGACTCCAAAGGGTATCACTTGTCAGCTGAGTGGCCTTGTGAGGGCCATGTGGAATCATTAGGGGAATTGGTCCCATGAATACAGGCGTTAGGAGGTAACAGGGTGCAGGCTGGGGCCCCTTGGATGCCAACCACAAGGCTCCACCCAACTCTGAAGTCTTCAGGACCAGAGAAACAGGTCTGAGGTAGACGGTCTGAAAACCTGAGTGTGATGAGGGAACACTGGTGTCATTCCTGGAGTTCTGTCCAATGGCCAGAGAAGAGGGTTCTAGAACAAAAAGGGCAGAGAGCATGATTATTTCCTCCTCCCCCTCCTCCTCCGCCCCCCTCTCCCCCCCTCCCCCCTCCCTCTTTTTT
>NW_008454658.1:0-618 GCF_000622305.1 Nannospalax galili
TGTCTTACCTGTAAGATGGCAGAGCATGAGAGCATCTCTAAGGCCGGTTCTTGAATGCACTGTTGCACAAACAGCACGTAGGGAGCATTTCCGGAGCAGAAACTCCCGTTTCCCACCGTGCTGTCTTTAATGCTGCATTCTAACCCCTTTTTACATATATTTGTATGGAGCTTGGCTCGTGATAAAGAGCACAGATATGGAGAGGTGCCCCTTGGCTGACTCTGACAGTTGTGTGCATGCAGGCGAGCGCGCCCAAACTAGGTGCAGAGCGTCCCTGAACCTACTTGCCGGTCTTTGAACTCTACAGCTATGGGTCAGAATCAAAGAATTCAACATGACATGTTTTTCTTTTCCACTAATTTCTGTAGGCTCAGCCATCTAACCATTAGTCTTCAGTTCAATATCATACATAGTCTAGTTGAAACTAGACTATGAAACGGGGTCCAGGTGATTACTATACTGTAGTTATTCTAAATACTGAAACCATGCTCTGAAAGGCATTAAAAATTTAAATGACAGGTGCCATTTTTAGTTTTTTTAAAAAATATATTTTATATATTATTTCTGTTTTTATGTGTACAAGTGTATTGCCTGCATGTATATGAGTGCACCTGTGTC
>NW_008454659.1:0-618 GCF_000622305.1 Nannospalax galili
CTGATTCTTTGTTTTTTGAGTTTGAATCAACAGGATCAACCTGGTCTTAGCATTTTGTAACTTTAGTCTTCTTCAACCAACTGGTCATTGTTACCTTTAAAAATGAACAATACCTAATTGGTCCTTCTGATTCTAAAATAAAATAAAATGTAAATATAAATAAAACAATAATAGAAAGTTTATGTTCCGCTGGGGGAGTAAATGGCAGCCTCTACTATGTACAAGTGCTGTCTTTGGTCTAGATTTTAGGATGTTGGAAAGAGCTGCAGGAGCTGAATAGAAAACAGCTAGGATGGCAGGAAAGTCGGGACTTTCTAGACTCAAAGCCAATACTCAGAATTTTAGTTCTTTGATCTTGTTTTTTGAGACAGGATCTCCCAGTAGCCTCAGCTGGCCTGGGACTCACTATGTAGACCAGACTGACCTTGAACTCACAGAGATCCATCTGCCACTACCTCCCAAGTGCTGGTAAAGGCATGTGCCCCCACACAGGGCTCTGAATCTTAGTTCTTTGAAACAAGACATTTTATAGTACAATATACACAAAATGCACCATTATCAATAGAGCACTAGGTATAATACTGAGGAATATTCCTTTGCCCATAGGAAGGAAGAACT
>NW_008454660.1:0-618 GCF_000622305.1 Nannospalax galili
AGGCCCACTGCACAGCTACTTATGTTTGCAAATTCTGAGACCTTTGTCCCATTGCATTTTCCCTAATCTAGATAAGCCCCCCAGGTGCACAAGGGTTTCCCTGCTAATTCTAAATCCCACCAAGTAGACGATCAATATTAATCTTCCCAGGATCACTCTCTGCTCCAACTCCTCTGCTGCCCAAATGGGAAACTCCAACTTTGAGTTTATTGGATGAAACTTTGAGGCCCAAATGAAACTCTCATGTCTGTTGGACACTTAACTAACAGGTGTCCATTTCCTATCCATTTTCATATCTACACAAAAAAGCACATTTGGATTGAGCCAGCTTTCCTCCAAGTACCAAAAGCTTTGGGCTTTCACACAAATGGGGTCAAATGGCTTCAGCTGGTGGCTCATGAAAACCCTGAAAACTGAGAACGACGCTCATTCCCCATGAGAGCTGAGCAGACAGGTGCCCGATCTTCACCTTCCTTGTCTCCTTTGATGGTCATTTCATCTTATCTGATCACAGCTCCTCCTCCTCAGAACCACCACCCAAACTTAATTTTGAGCATATAAGAAATAGTGAAAATGAAGCTCTGCATTTCAAAATTGCCTCAGATTGTCACCAGAATC
>NW_008454661.1:0-618 GCF_000622305.1 Nannospalax galili
CTAACCCTAACCCTAACCTAACCCCTTAGAAGCATTCAGTTATGAACTCACCAGTGAGTTTTTCCATGTGTATTTACCAACCTCTTTCTGCAGTGACCCCTCAAATGTGTCTCCACTGGAGACCCAGCCTCAAGAAGAGGACCTTCTGGGAACACTTCATACCCATCTGTAACAAGAGAGAAGGGATTCTTTTTTCCAAGAGACAAGGACGTCCCTTCCCAGTCATTTCTTGCTGAAATGCATGCTACCTAGCACTGTGCCTTGGGACCATCTAAGAGGGAGCTAGGAGTTTGAGTCTTATCTTCAAATAACTGAAATAGTTTTCTTCTTATACCTCCTCTCTGAGTTACTGAAAATATTCCAGATTTCCTACCGGTGGCCTCTGTATTGCTGTGGACCTGGCTCTTCAGAAAATGCCAACATCTTGGGATGACTTCAAACCACACCTGGTCAACAAAGCCCCAGTTTGCAGGACTTCTTTGTGGCAGCAGCCAAGCGATCTGGCTTGGGTTTTCGTTCCGCGCCTGGATTCATTCTTCAGTGATAAAAACTTAAAACTGTGCCATTGCCTGCATGCGACCCTGCACACTCTGCAAGGACGTCCACAGAGTCAGCAGA
>NW_008454662.1:0-618 GCF_000622305.1 Nannospalax galili
AGGGTCAGGCCACCTTGGAGTGTGCTCACAAGGCTTGAGCTGATGATCCTGCGGGTTCATCGTGCATTTACCAAGGCCGCCAAGTAAATCCCCAAGCCAGGACTCTCCTCATCTGAGGATTTTTAATACAGTCCAGAGGAGGGGGCTAGGTTCATTTCTGCTCCTTCACTGCCAAACCAGGTGGTAAGGACTGCTTCAGTTTCCATGCCTTCTCCTTGTCTGTGATGACCAGAGTGTAGAGGTATCTGGTGCAGAGGACTTTGACCTTCACAGTATACTTGTTTTTCTTGGTCTTGATGAATTTGGCATCTTTTTGCCTGACTGTGAGGAGAAAGTCCTTGATTTCCTCAATTTTCCAAGGCATGGCAACTGAATGCTTAGAGTTTGAGACAGTGGCACCCCAAAACCTAGGTTTGACTTTGTGGCATAGCTCTATAATCCCAGCTACTTGAGAGGTTGAGGCAGAAGGAGCCCATCCAGCCTGCTCTATCCAGTGAGCTCAAGGCTAACCTGGGCAATTTTGTGAGATACTATCTCAAAAGTTTCAAAGTCCCTAGGGACATGTCTCAGTGGTAGAGTGCTTGCCTAGCATGGGTAATACTGTCTACTCAGTATTAT
>NW_008454663.1:0-618 GCF_000622305.1 Nannospalax galili
TGACTTTACAGCCAAGGCTAGCCCTGAACTCTCCATCCTCCTGTCTGAGCCTCATGAGTGCTAGGATCTTGGGCATATGTCACCACACCTAGCTGATATCCCTTAACTTCCTGGGTGCTCCAAGTTGAAAACTAGACTCCAGCCTCTAGCTGCTCGCTGATGAGGAGATGGGGTTGTTACTCTTTTTAAACATGGCTGGTTTCTCAACCCCCACAAAGGTGTTTTATAATTTTTTAGCTCTATTTATAAATTAATAAAAGCATTTTAGAGTTAGTATCTTTTGAAAAAAACAAGTGGAGGATTGATAATTATTAGAGCTGGGTGAAAGGTTCTCTAGCACTCGTGTTAATCTTTTGACTTTGGGGATTTGTTTGAATTTTCCAAGATAAAAAATGAAAAATGAACAAACTAGTTCTTGCACTATATTTACTCTCAATGCTAAGATCAAGAATAAAATGTTCTGAATTTCTCTTTATAAGTTAAGAAAACATCATTTTACTCCCTATTTCCTGTTTCTTAAAAAAAAGTCTCATTTTGTACACGTGTGTATTTGAGGGTTGTTAATTTAGTCAAATTTGAGCTTTAAGACCCATTTTACCATTAAATTGTTATTTTTGC
>NW_008454664.1:0-618 GCF_000622305.1 Nannospalax galili
TACCCAGGTTTGAATCCTGTGAGCTACATTAACAACTGGCCTGGCAAAATATGCCCACCAGTAGCATGAATGCTGTATAAATAACCAACCATTTTGTGATTGGATTTAAGGTTCGCTTCACAAGTTAGAGCTCAGAGCCCATACCTGACACTTTTATCAGGCCTAGAAACCTGTGGTTAGACAGTCACTGCCACAGGGAGAGCCCACTATTATTCTGCTAAAGAGACATTGTTTAACAGTAAGTGACTTACTGCTATACCCATATACTAATGCATCTCTCAACTCTCACTGGAGAAGCTGCCCTGCCCGTGAAGCTGACAGTGATTAACACAGAGATACACAACTAATCAATAAGCAGAGAATAAGAGACTGCAGATTGTTTAGCCCTGAATAGGACACCTATACTAAAGCCCTTCCTCCCAAAGTTCAGGAATCATTGTGGAAGAGGACTGCAAAGATTCTCTAAGCCAGAGGTAGGGGATGACCACAAGGATACTGTTTTCTAGACAGCTGGGCAGTTGCTCATATGAACTCACAACAATGGTAAGAGCATGCAAAAGTTCAAGCCAGAAAAGTTCACTGCACAGAGTTGTGGAAGTGGGGAAGAACCCCAGTCTG
>NW_008454665.1:0-618 GCF_000622305.1 Nannospalax galili
CGACTCTCAGGAAGGTAGGGCGGTACCAGACCTCCGCGGCTCCAGCGTGTTCACCACAGAACCTTTTCCCCACGGCCACCACCATCCTGCAGAAGCGCTTCTTCTTTTCCACAAAATAACTGCATCTGCCCTCGGCTGGGAAACCAGTCACGGGTGAAGTCGGCTGAGGAGCCGCCATCACTCAAAAGTCCCTTCGGCTGGCGAGCATCCGATACTTAGCCCAAATTGTCCAGTTCCTGCCGGTCCCCTTCCCTTAACAAACATGGCGACTTCGGGTTCCCACCGCACAGGTTAATGACCGGAAATAACGCAACCATCCTCGCTCCTTCCTGCAGAAAACCGGAAGAAGGCGACGGTAGCTGAGGAGGTCCGAACCACCTTCGTGTTCCCTCCCTTTTCGCTCCCCTCCTCCTCCTCCTCCGCGGGAGCTGAGCGCCAAACTCAAACTTTGTTAGGATCGGGACTCCTTTCAGGCTGGTGCTGAGGGCTAGGCCTTGTTGGGGTCTTTCGCACACCCGCGGGGGCAGCGATCCGACATGAGCCAAGTTCTGTTCCAGCAGCTTGTCCCCCTGCAGGTGAAATGCAAAGACTGTGAAGAGAGGTGAGGTCCGCGTCGCC
>NW_008454666.1:0-618 GCF_000622305.1 Nannospalax galili
CATGACTTCCTTCCTTCTTTTCTTGTTCCTTCTTTCCCCCCTCCCTCCCTTCCTTTTCATCTCTCTCCTTTTCCCTCTCTCTCTCAAAAGAAAAATGCAAATGGCTAGAAAACACTTTTTAAAAGCGTTCAATATCCTTAGCCACCAGGAAAATGCAAATTAATGCTACTTTAAGATTCCATCTCATTCCAGTTAGAATTGCCATCCTCAGGAATACAAAGGATAACAAGTGTTGGTGTGGCTGTGGCAGGAGGGGAGCTCACACACTGTTGGTAGGAATGTAAACCAGTGCCAACATTATGGAAATAAATCTAAAGGTTTCTCAAAAAACTAGAACTAGAAATGTCATGTGACCCAGCTATACCACTCCTGGGCATATGCCCAGAGATAGGCTGTGACACAGATGCTTGCACACCCAGAGATAGGCTGTGACACAGATGCTTGCACACCCATTTTCATTGCTGCTCTATTTATAGTAGGTAGAAAATGGAATCAACCTAGATTTCCATCAACAGATAAATGGATAAAAAATGTGACACAAATATACAATGGACTATTACTCAACCCTAAAGGAAAATGAAATCATGACATTTACAAGTAAATGGATGGAACTAGAAA
>NW_008454667.1:0-614 GCF_000622305.1 Nannospalax galili
TCTCTCTCTCTCTCTCTCTCTCTCTCTCTCTCTCTCTCTCTCATAATGTATGGAGAATATTGAAAGCAGTCCACATTGGGAAGAAAGGCTACATAGGAGACTACTCCTTGGGTGCTTTGGTTCAACAAGAGGAGAGACATTACTGGAGGAATTAGCTTCATTTACCAGAGTACAATTTAAAATGGACACTTCACCATGAGTACTGATGAAAAAGAACCCCTTGAGACTTGGTGAGGCGTGGTACAATGGAAGAAGGTCACAGGGGTGCACATCTTTTCCAGTGCACTTTCCCCCAAATCCTCATCACATCCTGATAGAAACCTTTCTGGCTGTCAGTGGTGGGAATGCCTTGCTGATGTTACAGGGGTTGTCAGACATTCTAGAAGTCAATATTCTTTTGATCAGTATTAGTCATTATTAGGGAATGTATGTTAGTTGTTTGAATACCAAATATTTACACAGAAAATCTTCTAAAATCTCCCTTCGTATCTCCCCATGTGGAAAATTGCCCTATTTGTAATCATGACTACTCTGATGTTAGTTTTCTCCCTTTCCATTATTATAGATGAAAAGATGTTTTGCTCGGAGGAAACTATGCACAACAAAGCCTATGC
>NW_008454668.1:0-618 GCF_000622305.1 Nannospalax galili
CACCAAGTCTCCACAGCCGCCTGTCTGAACTCAGACAGGAACTGACTCCTTCAAAGATAATTTATTGGCAGATACCTCATTGCACAGAGTAATAGTGTGTGCTTAAATAATAATAAGCTTGATTACCGTGCAGTCGTTAAACTTTTTTTTCCCTCCCATTTGGTTTAACTGACCATTTTGTGTGTGGTTTGGAAGAAGGGGGAGAGAGCACCCGGTCGTTACCCCAGGTCTGCAGTGGGATTTAATTTCTAATGAAGGTATAATTTTATTCCAATGATTTTACATTTAATTAACTAAAGCTACAAGTAATTTGAAATTATACTGTGATGGGACTTCACTTTGGGGAACATGGAGGAGAGAGGAACAGGGAGATAAGGGGCATTGGAGAGGAGAGCGGGGTCAGGGACAGGGATTTGGGGAAGGAGACACTGAGCCCAGCCTTGATGGGGGTACAGGTTGTGATGGGGTGCAGGCTGAGATTGGGGATGCAGGCTGAGACAGTCAGCTGAGGCCTCTTTTCCATTTCAAATCTCCACCTCAGCCCTTGGCAGTGGGAAATACTGTTGTCTTGATTTTACAAAGACGAAAGAAAGGCACACATCCTATTTTTTGGGGGGG
>NW_008454669.1:0-618 GCF_000622305.1 Nannospalax galili
GGAAATTTTGGTTTTCAGTTTCTAAAATTTCCTCTCTGATTGTGGAGAGCTTTACTTTTGGGAGTTAGTGTGTGACTTTTCTCTCTAAGTAAAGTCTCTGCTATATCTGATTTTTCCTTCCTTTTAACTCTGTGGTTGACTAAGAAACATAACCAACTTTACCCTAGACTGATACCAACAACAACAGCACAACTACCCCTAGAATCCCGCACCCACTGGCTCACTCTAAACTTCATGTTCTCTTTTCATATTGTTATTAATAACTTCTTGAGATCAATTATTCCTACCTATATGTGAATGGATATGTGGGCATCCACTGGGCATTAGCAGTTATATTTTCATGAACAAAAATCTAGACCCTCTAATCTCCTCCTTTGATCTATGTTGCTGTTTTATGGCTCTGTAGTATAGTTTGAAATCAGTCAGTGAGCATACTCTTCAAGATTGCTTTAACTTTCCTTAGTTTTCTGTGCCACCATACAGATTTTGAGATTATTTTTTCTATGTCTGTGAAGAATGGTCTTGGTGTTCTGCTTTGAATATATAGATTGATAGAACAGAATGGCCCATTTACTGTACTATTTCTTATAATCCACAAGCATGAGAAGTCCTTCTATC
>NW_008454670.1:0-618 GCF_000622305.1 Nannospalax galili
TGGAGGGCGAGGAACCAAGGCTACGACAGAATCATCTTCACTGGCCAGTTTTCTAAAGGCACCTCGCATGTCCTCACTGAATGTGGCCTGACCTTAAACACAAGCACTGAGCTGTGTCAATACCTGGATGCTCGGGACCAAGAAGCTTTCTACTGCGTGAGGCCTCCGCATGTTTCCTGTGAGGCACTGACGCACATGCGCACAAAGAATAGAGGTATTTCCTACCTTAGCGAGGAAGAATGGAGCCTTTTCCACAGGTAAACATGACCGCAAATGCAGTAAGGCAAACAGAAATGCAGACTTTGGATCTGAACTGTCTAATACATCAGCTTTGACTAATTAAATGTCACATCATTTCAGTTGCTGTCGACTGAGTTATAATTAGTTCCATCCTCCAGATGCAACTGAACTGGGTTATTATGTGTGCAGGGCCCAACTAGGTCGCCTCTGGGACCGTTTGCTAAAAGGAACGTAGCCAGGGACGTGCTTTCAACAGTATGTACCAATTGCTTTCCATGGTGGGTAGTAATTCCAAATTCAGCAGGCGGTATAAACCATTGTTTCCTATATTGTCTTTATGAAATATTATCCCCACACTATTAATAGATGGGTAGGTTC
>NW_008454671.1:0-618 GCF_000622305.1 Nannospalax galili
AATAAACCTCTCAAATCAATTCTATGTATACTCAAATGTAGAAACTGCTGGAGACACATACCTAGATTGTACAGGTTGAATTTTGTATAAACTACTCCATTTTTAAAACTGTAGTGAAATACATAATGTATAGGGTAGAGACTATTTTAAAAGGATGAATCTGTTTATAAGAAGTTTGGAAAAGCATCCCACTGCAACAAGAATAGGTTACCTTAGTAAACTTGGGAAAGATGATGCAGGTCCATCAGAACGGACAGGGAGGGAAAAATAAAAGAGAAAATGGGCCGAAGTGTGGGGTGATTAGTATTCGCTTCACACTGGCAGAAAATAGCTTCTAGGGCATTATGAGAATTAAAGATCAAAGCTGTTCTGCACACACTCGGTTTCTGGTTGCTCTGGAAATAGGAACTTTCGGCTACCAAGATGGCATTATGATGAAAATCACATGCAAATAAGGTGTTAGTGACAGGTACCCTACTCCATCTCCCTGTGCTGCTGGGGAAATGTTTGCTAAGGCGGAATCTGAGCCAAAATACAGGTCTGAGAAGAATATGAGTGATGTAGTGAAAAGGCTGATGGAGCCTAAGACAAACTGACCTCCCTCGTTAGGCACCACTA
>NW_008454672.1:0-618 GCF_000622305.1 Nannospalax galili
CAGTTCAGAGGCTAGTGCTGAAGACAGCATCTGCATGTTTTTCCTCATTGTAATTCTTTCTTGAGCAGTCAAGTTCTTTCTGGGTGGACAGCTCAGCTTCAGCTTCAGGTCTTATTGCTCCAGAACAACAGCCACATGACTGATACTATAGGCCATGTAAGATCCTAGTGCATATACACCATATTCAGGGACTATAAAATATTCTCTAGTCTGTCAACTGCTTTGAGGCCATCCCTGTACTCAACAAGTAGACTGCATTCATCAAGAAGGGGTCTAGAGGAAGACAGTTACATTGGATTCCACCAATAGGCATTTTACATTTTGTCTTAGTTAGCTTTCTAATGCTGTTATAAAACATTGACCAAAAACAACTTGGAGGAAGAAAGGGTTTACTTCATCTTATACACTTCCAAAGTACAGTCCATTTTTGAGAGGGTTAAGGCAGGAACTCAAGGAAGGAAACTGGAGGCAGAAACTGAAGCAGAGACCATGGAGGAACGCTGTTTACTGGCTTTCTTCCCTAACTTGGGCTCAGCCTGAGTTCTTATACAGCACAAGACCACCTACCCAGGGGTGGTACTGCTCACAGTGGGCTGGACACACTCAACAATCAAGGAA
>NW_008454673.1:0-618 GCF_000622305.1 Nannospalax galili
GCAGAGCAAGTACCTGACATGCAAGAGGTTTGGTTCAATTATTATCACGTCACAGATGTAAAACATTCTTTTCCTATGCAGAACTGTGAGCATGATCCCCTTCAACATGAGGCCCACCAGATGCTCTCATGGTCCTTTTTCCATGCAGTAAATTTACAAGCGGGATTCTCTTCAGCAGTAAACATATTATGTGCCTATGTAAGTCAGCTTTCTGTCATTATGAAATACTTGAAGGAATTAACTTATCAAGGAAAAGGGTTTATGTTGACTCACAATTTTAGAGTTTCCATTCCATTGATTGGCCTGTGGGGAGGATACCAGGTGGCAATGGCAGTGAGCAGGCAGTGAGGCAAAATACTAACCTCATGGCTAGGAAGCAAAAGAGAGGAAGACAAAAAGACTGGGGTCTTATATTCCCTTTTGAGGGCATGCCATCTATGGACTAAGGACTAACCTTCCACAGTACCTTCCCTCCTTAAAAGTTCAGCTATGTTCCGTGAACCTTAGGTGAAGAGGCTCAACTGTAGATGTGTCACTTAGGACTGTGCATCTCTCAGATGTATATTCTGTGTCTGACCAGTTGCGGGGCTCTGCAGTAGTCTCCATCTGTTGCAAAAA
>NW_008454674.1:0-618 GCF_000622305.1 Nannospalax galili
TGCTTGTTACTCCTTCAGTTTGGGAGAGGTTGGAAGGGAAAGGGTGTGTATGTTCTGAGTTCACTAATATGTTGATGTCTGTATAGTGTAAAGCATATTCGTGATTTACGGAGATCACTGCTGTCCCATCACTGGGCCTCCTCTCCAGAAGTTCACTTGGTTAATGGTACATGCATTCTTTAAGTAAAGTTACTTATTTTTTCCCTGAGCTAGTCTAGAAAACATATTTCAAATTATAGAATGAGTGGCCAACATTTTTAAAGACTATTTACCTGGCTTTGCTCAAGAGAACTATATCTTCCAGTCCTGCATTCCTGTTATACCTGTCTCCCAAATTCCTGTCTAATATTCTTAATCTTTTACTGATGCTTCAAGATCCTGTATGAATTGGATGAATGTCAGCAGCAGACCCCCAATGTGGTGATCAGCCATATTCTTAGAAAATCCTGATAAATTTGCTTTCTCTTACCTTATTCTGTTATTTGGATGGCACAGGTCCAAGTTAAATGGCACTGCATAGATCAATTTGAACATTTTACTATACGTATAATTAGAATATTTGCTAAAGTTATGACTAATCTGTTAATAGGTATATTCATATAAATAAGCACTATATAT
>NW_008454675.1:0-618 GCF_000622305.1 Nannospalax galili
GAGACTTCTTTTTCAGGTGATTCTAGGCTGTGTTAAGTTTACAGTTAATGCTAAGTAGGACAGGGTTTTAAACTTATTTGAAAACATCTATTATGAAAAGGTCAAGAAAGGACAGAAATTAAAGACTTGGTTCATTTCCTTTGTTAGGTAATGCTACAAACTTCTGAATTCATTCAAGTGTAACAAATAAAAAGTTTTCATGCTTTTATCTATATTGTGTAGATGTGGGAAAGATTTTATGATATACTGTTGTCTTTGAAACTGAGTTTGAATCAAAATACTTTAATTCTGAAAATTCTGAAGAAATTTTAATATCCGTGATGGAAGACAGCCCTGTGCTAGATAACTTCAGTTGTCACCTTGATATAAGTGGGAAGAGGGAACCTTACCTGGGGAGTTAACTCCATTAACTCCATCAGATGGTCTGTGGCACGTCTGTGAGGTGTTTTCTTAATTGTTGAATGATGCCAGAGGGCCCAGCCCACTGAGGGTGGTGCCACTTCTGGGCAGGTGGGCCTGTGTTGTAGAAAGAATCAGACTGAGCACAGGTCTGGGGAGCAAGTCAGGAAGTCATGCTCTTCAGCTTCCTGCTCCAGGTTCCTGCCATGGCACCCCACA
>NW_008454676.1:0-617 GCF_000622305.1 Nannospalax galili
AGCCCTTCCTTAAATTCCTACTTCCTTGGCCTCTTGCCCTCTTTCCGCAGGCTGACCCATGAGGCTCAGGAGAGATCTCCTTGCTCAGAAGCCCACTAGTTGTGTGGGGATTTCTTCCCATTTGAAATAGTCCCTCCTGGAGGCAGGAAGGATGCCTGTTAAGACTTAGGAAGTCAATGAAATTTGCAAGGCACAGGAAGTAAACAAAATGAAATTCACAGGCTCAGGATGCTCCTGAAATCTGAAGGTCCCAGGGCCCTTCCCCCACAGTTACATAAGCAATAACAGCGGTTAGCAAGAGGAGATGTCCTCTAGCCCAGGTGCCTGCAAGTTGATGCTGAAAGCTGGAGGGATATAGCTTTCATGAGTCTTTACCATGGGTCTGCCTTTTGGTGCTGCTGCTGCTGCTGCCGCCTTTGAGTTCTCTGTGCTTTTGTTAAGTAACCCATTTCCCACACTCCTGTAAGTAACCTGATAAACTCACTGGGTTACTAAGCTAAAGAAGTGGAATCATGCTGGGCATGGTGGCAAATGCATCAAGTCCCAGCACTTGGGAGGCAGAGGCAAAGTGGATCTCTGTGAATTCAAGGCCAGCCTGGTCTACATAGTGAGTTCCA
>NW_008454677.1:0-618 GCF_000622305.1 Nannospalax galili
GAGCCTGGGTACTGGTCCACTTATTGTCATGGTAACCACAGATCCCTGGACTGATCTCTTGGCCAAGAATCACCACTACTTCCTGATCCTTTGGATCCAGACCAACCCAGTTCCTCCCTGCAGTCCCCAGGAGCTGGAGGGAGCTTGTCCCTCTCCCACCTTCCTTTACATCCCTGGGCAGCACAGCCACCTGCTTCCTACAGCCAGTATCTTATCTGGGTAAGTTCCTAGGCACCCAACCCTTGACTCCCCCAGCCTCATTCACCCTCCCTGCCCCCCACCCCATCTCTCCTCCTAGCCTGGGTACTGGTCCATTTCTTGCCTTGGCACCTCAGACCCCTGAACTGACCTCTTGGCCCAGAATCCCCACTGCTTCCTGATCCCTTGTATCCAGACCAAGCCAATTCCTCCCTGTAGTCCCCAGGAGACCAAGGGGCCTCTTCCCACCCCCACCTCACTTTGTATCCCTGAGTGGCACAGCCCACAGCTTCCTAGGGCCAGCATCTTTCCTGGGCCCTTCTCCCAGGCCAGCCCAGCTCCCAAATTCCTGAGGCCAGCATCTTTCTGGGAGGGATTCAGACCTTAGGAGAAAGCCTGAGAGCATCTGATCCTCATCCA
>NW_008454678.1:0-618 GCF_000622305.1 Nannospalax galili
CCTGCCTCTGCCTCCAGAGGGGATTAAAGGCATGTACCACCACACCCAGCTTGCCTGCGTGTATGTGTGTACCCCACATGTATGCAGTGCTCACAGAGGCCAGAAGAGGATGTCAGATCCCCTGGAACTAGAGTTACAGATGGTTGTAAACTGCCATGTGGGTGCTAGTAACTGAACCCAGGTCCTCTGCAAGAGTAGCAAGTGCCCTTAACTGCTGAGCCACTTCTCCAGCCCCAGGGTTTGTATTTCTTGAAGTGTAGGCCATGAGTGAGGGAAAACACCATGTGCCCATGCTCACAGTGATGCCCCTGAGGCAAAGTGATGCCATTGTAAATGAACTGAACAGAGAGGAAGAGCTGCTGAACAAATCAGCAGGTCAGTCCGTTCAGAAGCTTAAAGCAGGGCTGAGGAGACGGCTCAGTGGTCCTAGTACTCCAATGGCAAGATGGGAGCCAGACACAGAATTCCTGGATGCTCACAGCTTCATACACATGCAGAAGTGAACAAGAGACCCTGACTCAAATAAGGTGGATCACGAGGACTGATAGCCAAGGTTGTCTTCTGACCGCCACAGCACCAGGCACACTGTGACTCATGAGCACCCTCCCAGATTTTTTT
>NW_008454679.1:0-618 GCF_000622305.1 Nannospalax galili
TCTGTAACTCCAGTTCCAGGGGATCCAACACCTTCTTCTGACCTCCACGGGCATTGCATGGCACGGGTGCATTTACACACATGCAGGCAATACACTCACACATGTTAAAAATAAATAAATATATATATATGTAAAGAAAATTACAAAACAATAAAAACTTTATAAAACATTCTAAGCCTCTTGGTTGCTGGTAACTAGCACAGAACCAGTTTGAACTTTGAACCAGAGTTAGAGGAACCGGATTTGTTTTCTCAGAAGTACTAACTAAACTCTACTGGCCACTGCACACGAAGACCTGTAATGATGGCGCCTATGCAGTGGGCTCCTCTTGCTGATGGCAAAGGGAGGCCTTCAGCCCCTCAGGTCCCTCTTAGCTTTGCTGACAGATGCAGTCAATTGTCAAGTCTTAGCTAGTCTGTAAAGAACTGTGGTGCTAGACTTTTCTTCTCCTAAAATTCTGAAAAGTTTCAAACATGAAACAATAACATAAGAACATCTCTCCACCCTTCCTAGATCATTGATTCTTGGCTGTGTTGGCTTGGTTAGTATCCACTCCTTCACGTTTGCTCCTGTTCTCCCCTCCTCTTCTCTCTCCCTCTCTGTCTCTCCCCCGTTCTG
>NW_008454680.1:0-618 GCF_000622305.1 Nannospalax galili
CTTCTCCTTTTCCCATAAACACGCCAAGCTCCCTCCACTATCCTCAGGGCCTTTGCACATGCTGTGCCCTCAACCTGGAAGTTCTTCTTTAGAGAAGAAAAAACGAGGAGAAACGTAGGAGAAAACAGGTGTGCACACGTGACTGGCAACCAACGGTGACCTACGCACAAGAGACTAACTGGCAGCCAAAAGGCCAAGTACTCAGGTATGTCCCACAAAGCTGCAGTCTCTTTCATCTTAAAAATTTTATATTTTAAAATTATCTACATATGGAGGGATGTACACATATGTACTGGTGCCTGTAGGGTCCAGAAGAGGATGTCAGATTCCCTGGAGCTAGATGTATAGGCAGTTGTGAGCCCACCCACCCACCATGTGGCTGCTCAGAACCAAATTCAGGTCCTCTGTGCACGAGCGACTGCTGGTCAACAGTGACCCTAACCACCGAGCGTCTCTCCAGCCTTTTATCTTTAATTTCTTCTTTATCTTTCCACTGTTTGCTGTTGTTTTCCTTTTTGTAGTTTTTTGGTTTTGTTTTGTTTTCATTTATTTTTGTTTGTTTCAGACGGGTCTCCCTATAGCCCAGCTGGCATGAAACTCACTATATAGAGCAGGCTG
>NW_008454681.1:0-618 GCF_000622305.1 Nannospalax galili
GCAACAACAAAAAGATTACAATAGAATAATTATGTGAATCTCCCTCTCATTCTCGGTTTTAAATATAAACCTATATCCAAACACATATTAGGTAAAAGCCCCATCATTGAGCTGTCTCCAGACTCCACCTTTTTTGATATGTTTATTTTTATGAGTGCCTCCATGCATATAAATGTGCCTGTGCATGCAATGCCCATGCTGTCCAGCAGATGGCAACAAGAATCCCCTGAAATTGAAGTTGTGAATAAGCGTCATTTGCATGCAGAGACCTAAAATCTGGGTGCTCCACAAGAGCAGACTGTGCTCTAAATTACTGAGTCATCTCTCCAGCCCCAAGACTCCATGTTTTCGTAGAAAAATGATGTAAAATCTGAAATTGGAAGGGGCACATGCATCCCAATACGGATTTCAGCATAATCAATGTCCTAGTTAGCTTTCTATTGCTGGATTAAAAATATTCTAACCAAAACCAACTTGGGGAAAGAAGGATTTACTTGACTTGCATGTCCCAATCAGTGTTCATCTCCGAGGGAGGCCAAGACAGCAACTCAAGGCAGGAACCTGGAAGCAGAAGCTGAAGCAGGGACTGTAGATGAACACTACTTACAGGCTTCCTCC
>NW_008454682.1:0-618 GCF_000622305.1 Nannospalax galili
GGGGGGAGGCAGACATGAGACAGGGCCCCATGTCAAAACTTTGCAAAGACCTCTGGGAACACTGACATCGTGCTGCCTGGCAGCCACCGGCACACAATCATCAGCCACTGGCTGCCGTCCCCTCTTCTCCTGGGAAGGCATGACAGTCTATATCTCAACAGGCCTCCCCAAATGCAGACTCACGAGGACATCCCCGTACCTAACTGCAGCACCTGCTACCTACTCAGAGTCATTCGCAGCCTTCAGTTTCATGCTAGGCAAGCACTCTACCAAGTAAGACCCACCTACCTAGATTCTCTTTGCCTGCCTGGCCATGCCCCTCTGGAAGGGTAAGTGTGCAGTGTCTCTGCCTGGTGGTTCCAGCCAGGGTGCCTGGGATAAGCTCCCTTGTGGATTAACCAGGTCCTTCCTCTGGTCTGGCCTTGGCCCTGCCTGAGGCCCCGGGTTCCTCCTTCCCTTGTGAGCTCCCATCACGCCCTGGGTTGCCATCCCTGGCCAAGGGCTGAGGTTTCTGTCTTGTTCCCAAGTGCCTTGCCATTCCAGATGGAGTGTCAGTTTCCCCTGTGGTCCTCCAGCAGGACAGACTCCTGCAGGGCCACACGTCCTCAAGAATGGATC
>NW_008454683.1:0-618 GCF_000622305.1 Nannospalax galili
CAAGTGCTGCCTGGCTGACTTCACTCAGGAATGTGTTACATCATCAACAAACACAGCCTGACTGTCTTGATTCAGGACTGTGCTGTGTTAAGAATTGTACTGCTTCAGTTTTCAAAACATAAAACATACAGTTTGTAAGCTTTTAAAAAAATGTAATTGTTTAATTTTGCAAAATAAGACAATAATTTGGAGGCCAGGCATGATGGCACACAGCTTTAATCCCAGCATTCAGGGGGCAGAGACAGGTGGATCTCTGTCAGACTGAGGCTAGCCTGGTCTACACAGTGAGTTCAAGGCCAGCTGGAGCTACTTGGAGACCCCACAAAATAAATAAATAAATAATAATAATAAATAAATAAATAGTAATATTTTTCATCAGCCAGCAGGTATCTAATACATCTTCAGATTGTGTAGTGTTAGGATGTCCGAGTCACTGAGCTGAGTCTCACGAGAAGTCGATAAAGAACTGACCTTTGGCTTGACATTAGGACAGAATTTCCAACAATTTCTGAAATAGTCTGGGCATATTTTTACCATTTTGATCTACATATTTATGCTAAGGAGGGTTCTCAGCATTGACAATTATAAAATCAAAATATTGATCAATTCTGCAAAACA
>NW_008454684.1:0-618 GCF_000622305.1 Nannospalax galili
CCAGCTCTCTATTTTTTTTTTTTTTCAATGGTGATGGAGCTCAGGGCTTTGCATTTGTAAGCACTCTGCCCCTGAGCTACATTTCCACAGTGTTTGAGTAGTTAATCAAATCAAATTGCTCTGCCTTGATGAACCTGGTTAGATCTTTGTTCAAGTCTGAAGGCTTGAAGAGGTTGTGCAAGGCTGTGTGTGGGGGGGCACATGTGTGCATGCACGTGCAGTGGTGTTTGTATGTGCACGTGTATGTGTGTGTATGTGTACGCTGCTTCTGCTGATGTCAGCATTGCCATGTGACACCTAAGTCATCCCTGGTGAGCAGGCAGAGCGGCAATGCCCACAAATGGCTCTCTGGAAGGGGAGGAGGCAGGAGGCAGGCCGGGATTGTCAGCAGAGCAGCAGAAACAGTAATGGAAATAATGCCTGAAGTTAATAGTTAGACACACTAGCACTGTACCAGCCCTGGGGAAGGACTGTTCTCACTGTCATTACCAAAGTCATTGTTATCACCATCACCACCACCTTCACCATCACCACCATCATCATCACCACCACCACCACCACCATCATCATCACCATCACCACCATCACCACCATCACCATCATCATCACCACCATCAC
>NW_008454685.1:0-618 GCF_000622305.1 Nannospalax galili
TTTTATGTATATGTGTGCATTGCGTGCATGTGGGTAAGTGCACCCATGTTGTGCAATACCCTCGGAGGTCAGAAGAAGCTGTCGGATCCCCTGAGACTGGAGTTATGGAGTTTTAATGTTAGCTGCCATGTGGATGCTGGGATTCTAACCCAAGTCTTCTGCAAGAACAACCAGTGTTTTTAAACTCTGAGCCACCTCTCCAGCCCCAAGAGGATTCTTTTGATAAGGAGATTAAAGTGATTAAGGAGAGGCCTAGAGATTTGCACTCAAACAATGGAGAAAGTGCCTCCAGGGCAAGACTACACCCCAGCTAAACCTCCAACTTGTGAAAGGAAAATGTTTCAGGGGCCATTGAAGAGAAAAGCTTCTGAAACCAATAAAGCAGGCTGGGATCCATCCCAAACTTGCAGCCAAACTTGGCAGTGTCGTTCACCTGGCGCTGGCTTTAGAGGCATGAAAGATGCAATAGTGAAGGGGTCATCACTTCTTCCTCAGCAGCTTCAGAGAGCCACGGAGGCCAGGTAGCATGCAACAGGGGTATCCTGCATAACGGAGGACCTGAGAGGCCATTGTGTGAAGCTGTGAAGGTGAAACCTGGTTGGCGATGGAAGCCCCAAG
>NW_008454686.1:0-617 GCF_000622305.1 Nannospalax galili
TTCAAGAATGAGCTCAGGGCCAAAGGCGGCTGCCACCAGGCCCATTATACCGTCACAGAGCAGGGGATGCACAGTCTGGAGAAGGTGCAGACATGAGGGCGGAAAACGAGGGCCGCAGGTACCTGCGCAGTGGCTGGAGGAAGCACAGTCACTCGTATTGGAAAACCCTTACATAGATTTTCTAGCTCATTGTCAAGGCCCCTGCAAAAGCCTGTTTTCCCTGGAACACTTCTCTATCCCTTTAACTTTCTTTCAAGATTCAAGGTGGCAGTTTCTACTAACAGGACCCTCTAGTGACTGAATTATTGCTACTGCTTTGAGATGTTCCCATGCCCAGTACAATTTTCTCAATATTTCTGCTGAATGCATTTTGGAAATAACAGTTTCATAAACAGGGAACTTCTTCCATTTTCCCTGCATATTTCTAAAGCCCTTCCTCTAACAAACCTTATTAGGCCTCATTCATCTTTGGCGATATGAAAGGTTAAAATCTGCCAGTCTCATGGAACTGTCATAAAAATGAAATTAAGTGAACACTTCACTCCATGAAGTGTTATAAACATGTAGATCATTATGCTGAATTTCTTTCTCTCTCTCTCTCTCTCTCTCTCTCTCTC
>NW_008454687.1:0-618 GCF_000622305.1 Nannospalax galili
GGGGGAAAGCTTCCACCCGAAGTGGCTGGGATTGAAGGGGAGGAAGTGAAACAGAAGAAGCCCCTAAGAGCCAAAGAGCCTCTGGAAGCTGGAAAGGCCAGGAAGGGCTTGTCCCTGGGGATCCCAGGAGGACACAGCAGGGCCGTACCTGGACATTAGTCTAGAGAGGACACTTAGGATTCTGACTCAGAGCTGAAAGATGAAGCCTTGGTGTGTCTAAGCCAGTGGGGGCACTGCTGCCGCTGGCATCAAAGTGGACCCGAAGCTCAGGGCTTCTGAATCACATGTCCATCGCCTTAACACTGGAGCAAGACTGCGTTGGGGACTCCGTCATTCCCTGTGCATCCTCACAGGGAGGCAGCGCTCTGCTCAGTGGAGACTTGAAGGGATGGAGCAGCAGTGAGGGGTGAGGGGTGAGGGCAGCAGGGACTGGGGCAGAGTGGTGGCCCACCCAAAGGGTGGCCCACCCAAAGGGACCCCAGGATTTCTGCAGCTCCTCTGCAGTGCGACATCCTGTCATCCTTGGATGGAGATGGACAGAGGCTCAGGAATCCCACTGTTGAGAGCCAAGGCTAAGCAGCATATGCTCTGCCAACCACCAGCATGGGGAAAAGTGTG
>NW_008454688.1:0-618 GCF_000622305.1 Nannospalax galili
ACTTGTGACATGTGATAGGATTATTATACTTTAAAATAATCAGGAACACAGTTTGGCCTAAATGGAGTAAAGATAACATAAGGACAGACTCATTTTAAACAACCAAAATTTACATATTTAAAAAATTAGATGGACTGTTTTTTTTTAACCCCTGGATTTGAAGTTATTTGTACAGTATGGACTATCTTATTTATATCTAGGACAATGAAACAAATCTATCATCTTTTAACTTTAGTTTTTCTTTTGTCCAACTTGGTCTTATACCTATAAGGTCATGTAGAATGGCTACCTCAAATTTTTAGGAAAATTTGGTATTTTACTTTTAAATTATCAATAACTCATATCCATAAATATTGATTTGGTCTTTTTTACTATATTGACATTATAACAAATTCAGTTTGGAAAAGCAAATAGAAAGTCGCGTTATAGAAGAAATTAGATAACAGCATAGTATTTATTTAAACTTTCTTCTAACAGGATTTTATTTACTCTAGTACAAAATATTAGTACCAGAAATAGAAACAAGAGCTAGGACCACTCAGAAATCAGATTGTATAGGCCCTGTAGATATAACTAAATCTTGCCTTTTGTTTTAATGATCAGAAATGGAAACTGAAG
>NW_008454689.1:0-618 GCF_000622305.1 Nannospalax galili
GTGTCCTGTCACAAGCACTGTGAGTTCACATGTGCAACTACCCTGCTGTCTGGAAAACACTGTTTCTTTGTAGTCTGTTGGTCATCACCTCTAGCTCTTATAATCTCCACCCACCCCACACACACCTTCTGAAATGACCCTGAGCCTGGGAGGAGAAGGTGTGATATAAGTGTCCCATTTAAGTCTGAGCTCACTTCAGTCCCAGCTGACCAGAAACCACAGAGTCTCAATTCAAACTAGCGCACAAACAGCCCCGACAGTCTTTGCTTCCCTTGAAATTTCACAAGTTGGACCTCCACCCCCAGCATCTCTCCAAGCTTACACATAACAGCTCATTAAATTCCAAGCGTTCAAGGACTTTTCTAGCCCAAAGTTCCAAATGCTTCCACAATCCTCCTCCAAAACCAACATGGTCAGGTCTATCACAACAATGCCCCACTCCTCACCTGGTGCCAACTTCTGTTCTAATTTGCTTTCTAATACTGTGATAAAACACTCTGACCAAAAACAACTTAGGGAGGGAAAGGGTTTATTTGTCCTGATCATGGTTCCTCCTTGAAAGAAACCCTGGAGGCAGGAACTGAAGCAGGTCAGGAAGCTGGAGGCAGGAACTGAAGC
>NW_008454690.1:0-618 GCF_000622305.1 Nannospalax galili
TCTAATTATGTGTTCTAGGTCTGGACTTCCCTCACATTCCAGTACTGACAATTTGGAAATGTTGAGGAAGCTGAATGGGATGATGAATCACATTGTGCCATGAGCCTGTGTCGTCAGTTCCCACATACAGAGAAGATGCTCTCCCTGCCCAAAATATCCATTTGGACTTTTCCATAGGGAAAATAATCTTTTATATATTTTATAGTTTATGAGCAATTTGTTATAGTAGTTGAGATACCTGTAGCTCACTAATCTTTCTAAAGTGACTTCTAGCCAAGAATTAACTGAATCTGTGATTAATTCAGTCACTGATTCTCACTATTCCTTACATGGATTATATAGAAAACATGGAGATATAGGTCTAATCATTTTTGTTATAGATAATGATGATATGGCATTTAATCTCTGCACCTAAAACAGTTTAGTTTGTCCTCTTGAGATGCCCTTTATCTTCTTCATATAGAACTATAATAATCTCAAATATCCAAGGTTTAGTAAACAGAGAGGGCTGAGACCATGGACAGCTCATGTGGTATGGACATAAGATTTCAGAGGTGGGACTTGGGGTAACCTGGAAGACTAAGATATTGACATATCTCATTCTCATGAAAACACACA
>NW_008454691.1:0-618 GCF_000622305.1 Nannospalax galili
GCCTTGAACTCAGAGAGATCCACCTGCCTCTGCCTCCCGAGTGCTGAGATTCACGGTGTGTGCCACCACGCCTCGCTGTTTACTTTTATTTTTAATACAGAGTCTCCCTGTAACCTCAGCTGAGCTAGAACTCTCTATGTAGACCAGGTTGGCGCTGATCTCACAGAGATCTACCTGCCTCTGCCTCCTGCATTGAGATTAAAGGCAGGTGCCATCATGCCCAGCTTTTTCCAAATGAAATTAAGACAGCGACCTCACAATGGCAACAAAAGGAACAGTATACATTGGAATATATTTATCAAAAAAAGATGTAAACATGTGTTATGAAGACTATAAAATGGCAAGGTCTAAACAGATGATAAAACATCATGCGTTCTTGACCAGAACAGAATCATTAAGAGACGGTTGATGGTTAACATGACACCGTCAGGTTACCTGGGCAATTGTGGATGCCTTGTTCCTGTGTGTGACTTCCAGAGTATTCCAGAGGAGACTGTTGTGTGACTCTGGGAACTGAGTGGGAAGACACATCCTGGATGCTGCCAGACACTGTCCTACCGGTAGGGAGTCCAGACACCAACAGGACAAGAACAAAACAGGCACATTATCTCGGGGATG
>NW_008454692.1:0-618 GCF_000622305.1 Nannospalax galili
CTGCTGATGACTCTCGTTAAAAGCACATCTGTGTAGATTATTGAATAACTTGACCACATTTCTTAGGGTACACATTCCTCACTGACTATTTTACATATGCAATCTATATTGTGTGTGGTGTGAGTGTCCATGACCCCTTTAACATAGGCCATGACTCATATTTCACTTTTTTGGCAAGAGCTTGAGGTTTTACTTTAAACAAAAGATTCAAAGACATTTAAACATCTAATCTTCTTAGCTATTTTCTTGCATTATTCATTTGAAAAATCTGTTTCTGTTGACCAAGACACGCTATTTCATCTCATATATTTTAGCAAGTAGACATTCTTACATTGAAAATGGCTACATTCGGACGTGAGTCATGTGATACTTTGGGTTCAGTCATCTCGTATTCTGTTTTCCTATCACCACCTCCATGTAGGTAACCCAATGACTTAGTTTCTTATACAAAACACTTGACACTTGTTTTTCACTCCTTTCTTATCTGTTCTAACCATAAGCATGTTTTCTTCTACCGCCCACGCTTCTGTTCCACTTGACATCTCTCCCCTGAGCATATACCTTTTAAAGTTTCCATCACTTGTCTCTTTCTCTCTGCTTCCATCCCAGTTGTCTCTG
>NW_008454693.1:0-619 GCF_000622305.1 Nannospalax galili
GGAGACTGGGCTGTCACCTGTGAATGATGCCGGTGCCTTCAGGAAAGGCCTGGGGTGGAGAGATGGACCTGGGGGTCCCCCATGGCTCACCCTAGTAGTCAGGACCATCATCTCTGCCCCACAGGTAGTTCCACCATTTTTAGCAAGGCAGAAGTCACAGACCTCACAGGCCTTGTGATGGTTAATTGTCAACTGTCAGAATCTAGACTCAGCTGGGAGATGGGCCACTATGCAGCCTGTCGGGGATGGCCTTGGACTGCTTTCATCAAGGTGGGAAGGCCTGCCCACTGTGGGTGGTGACATTCCCTGGCTGGGATGGTAGCGTATAAATAGAGGAAGCAAACAGGAGCGCCATGCATCCCTCTCTGCTTTCTGACTATGAACATCCGGTTCAAGATCCTGCCACCATGACCTCTCCATCACAGTAGGCTGCAGCCTTCAACTGTGAACCACAATAGACCCTTTCTCTCTCAAGTTGCTGTGGTCAGGGTATTTTACCACCACAATAGGAAAGTAACTATGACAGTCCTCAAATCTCCACCCGATTGAACTTCCCCCTGCAAAATCAGTCTCCTGAGACTGAGAAAAACCTGGGGAAGGGGGAGGGGAGGGGCTGGCG
>NW_008454694.1:0-618 GCF_000622305.1 Nannospalax galili
AGCACAACCGTCAACAAGCCCAATTGTGACTATGTTTAGTGATCAGGCTCATTTGTATTCATTGAATTTGGAAGTGAGGCAGATGCCCACTTTGATAGCACAGCATTATGCCTGATGTCCTGAACTAAATCATTATGATGAAGAGGTCCATCCTCTCGTGTGTGGTGTGTGAAGTACTATAGTAGTGTTTAAAGGTATGAGTGGGTGAACTCTCAAATATGTTATCTAATTTATCCCTTAACAGTGCTAGATAAATGAGGTTTCGCTGGACTCTTTTCTAAAGGCTTCAGGGAATGAATGTCTTGCTTCTGATCACTTACTTGCCTTTGTTTATATCACTAAGCTAATAACGTTAATGTCATTGACTGATCTTCAATGAGGGTATTTTTCTATTCATTTCTAATTTCTTATGTCAGATTTGGAAAATAAAAACAATCCATTCTCTTGGCTTTTATACTTTTTCCACTTTTTATTGTTTGAGAATTTCATACATGCTTATGATGTATGAAATTACACAGTGCTTTGATTAAACCCAGCACCCCATCCCTTTCTCTTCAGTCCCTCCCAGATACCCCCAACACTTTTCTTTCCCACCAGCATGTGCCCTTTAAAAAAAAA
>NW_008454695.1:0-618 GCF_000622305.1 Nannospalax galili
TTTTTTCAGATAAGATGTAAGCATAAACTATTTGCAAGAAATTAAAATTTCTGCTCATCCAAGACTGACACTATTAAGAAAATGGACAGCTGGGCATGGTGGTGCATGACTGTAATCCTTGTATAAGAGAGGCTGAGACAGGAAGTCTGATATGAGTTCAAGACCAGCCTGGACCACATAACGAGATCCTGTCTCAAAAATCCATAAAAAGGAAAAGAAAAGTAGTAGACAGACAAAATACAGAGTGGGAGAAAATAGTCACCACATGCACATCCAACAAAGGACTCATATCTTAATTATACAAGGAAGTTCTATAAGCTAGGCACTTGAGAGGCTGAGGCAGTAGGATTATGATGAGTTCAGGGCCAACCTGGGCTACATATCAAGTTCCAGGCCAGTCAGGACAACATAGGGAGACACTTTCTCTAAAAATAAAAGTAAAAACAAAGGACCCAGCAGGCAGGGTGGCACATGCCTTTAATCCCAGCACTCAGGAGGCAGAAGCAGGCCAACTCTATGAGTTCCAGTGAAGATTGGTTTGCATAGTGAGTTCTAGGCCAGCTGAGACTACATAACAAGAATCTGTCTGAAAACAAGCAAAACAGCCACTGAGTGGCA
>NW_008454696.1:0-619 GCF_000622305.1 Nannospalax galili
CTGAGATCCATTCATCTGCCTGTTCTTCTGTCTGGACCTGGCCTCGACAGTCCTTCACCTCCACAGATTTACATGCCTCCCTTCTGCAGCTGTAGTTAATCCTGAGGCTGAGCTCAACTCTTACCCTGCAGTTTGGCTGGACAGCAGACCTGCAGCAGGGTTTGTTATGTAATTCCCTCTGAAATCCCCTTTGCATTCCTTTCAGCCTTCTTCATGTCTCCGGTGAGGCACCTGGAACCCCTTGAACTGCGCTGTGGCCTCTCTAACCCTTTGTGACCATTCTGTAACTATATATAGATGTATAGTTACTGTGCACTATTTAATGTGTGAACTGAGAGTTAAATATTTGTAGTTAAAAGTGGAAGAAAAGAACCTGGTATGTCCACATTTGGGCCCAAAGAGAGGGCTCAGTGGTTAAGAGTGATGACTGCTCTTACAGAGGACCTGAGTTCAGTTCCTAGCACTACATCAGGTGGCTCACAACTGTCCATAACTCCAGTTCTAGGGGATCCAACTCCCCCTTCTAATACATGTATATGTGTGGCACATATACATGCATGCAGGGACACACACATGCACATAAAATGGAAATTTTAAAACATCTTTAGAAATCAAACAA
>NW_008454697.1:0-619 GCF_000622305.1 Nannospalax galili
CACCTGAACAGTGTCATTTTGGCTCTATAGTGGAACCTGAGGAGGTGCTAATGTAACAGTTGGTCCAAGACAAATTTTGACTAAATATTCCACCCAGATTATAATTTAGAAGCCTTGTCATGCCAGTACATGGAAATCTAACAGCCCTTATTAGCCCTTTACTGAGACTTCAGGGGTACCAAATATAATTTTTTCAGTTGCACTAACTGGCACACATCTAGGATCAGATATTGCTCTCCAATTCAATATTTCTGACACTAAAATATAACACCTATCTCATGTTCAGATAGTGAGTTTCATTCTGATGCAAAGAAACTAGTATGATATAAAATCAAATTATCTGTGTATCTGTGCTGTATTCACAAGGAGTATGTAGGAGCACCAAGCTTGCTAGAATCATTTGCCAACCAGGGTGTTTCCATTTCTCCTTACAGGAGTTATGGCCTTTATTTTTACTTTATCTGTGTTTAAAAAATCAGGGTTTGAAGAAATTTTAGTTGAATTACTTTTACTAACAACACAAAGTATTGTGACTGGCATATTTTATGTATGTATATCACTGTAATTTTTTGTTTGCAACCATCACATATCCTTGTCCTACATCTATCAAAACAGTGCC
>NW_008454698.1:0-619 GCF_000622305.1 Nannospalax galili
CACCCACACTCTCACAGCTGCCTCACCATCTCTATATTTTGTTTTAGTATCTATGACTTTCTAAAGTGCTGGGAAAACTATGTATTTATTAAATTGATTTCATTTTCTCTCTATCCTTGTTTGATTTTAAATCTCATAGTGATTTTTGTCCCCTTTTCTTCATGGACTACAAAAGTCTAACACATACTAATGTATTGAATAAAATATTTAAAATAATTAACTGAATGTTAAAAAGCTAGGTTGTATTCATGGTTAGTAAAAAAAAAAAAAAAGAATATGTCTTTTCTCTAATGGTTTTGCCTGCTGGACATTAACTAGGTCTATGTACCAGTATCACCAGCATCATTTGGAAGCTCAATGGAAAGAATGCTAGGCTTTATTCTAACTTCACTAATTTAGGATTCAGCTTTTGTTGTTGTTCTAAAGATTAAAAGGTACCTTGTGAAAAGCTGAGTATAGGCTGTCCCACTGAGCCATACCCCGCAGCCCCAGGGCATGTATCCCAACATGATCTCTTGTGAGCATGTATCCTAGCATGATCTCTTGTGATCCTGTCACAATACAGTTTGAGAAGCAATATTTCTGTACCTCTTACTCTGTGCTTCTGGGATGCAATTCA
>NW_008454699.1:0-618 GCF_000622305.1 Nannospalax galili
AGGCCAGCTGTGGCTACAGGGAGACCTTGTCTCAAAAAGACCAAAAAATAAGAGTGTACTGGGTCTTTAGGGACGCTAAGATTTACCAGTTGTGCTCAGCATTTCCTAATGGCTTTGGCATCCATTTATGTTGCTTTGAATCAGTTACTTCAGTAGGACTTGCAAGTGGCCATGCTTCCATTTCTTTTTACATGTATGGATTTAGTAACTAGAACTACATTGTGATGAAGAGTGAGCCTTCATGACCAAAACTGTTGGTTAACTGAAACACAATGTGTTAAGACATGCCTGTTACTCCAGGGCTTGGAGGGTAGAGGCAGGTAAGTCAGAAGTTCAAGATCATCCTCTGCTACACAGCAAGGTTGATGCCATCCTGAGCTACATGTGACCCTGCCTTAAAAAATGTATTTTTGAAATGTACAATGAGGGGAAAAAGGGACATATGGGATGTGCTGATTTAAAAAAAAATTCTTTTAATGTTTTGGTTGTCAGTCTTAGCCTTTTTTTTTAATTTATTGTTTTTATATTTTTTATGTGTATTGCCTACATGTAAGGTATGTGCGGTATGTGCACCCGTGTTGTGCAGTGCCCACGGAGGTCAGAAGAGGCTGTCAGATC
>NW_008454700.1:0-619 GCF_000622305.1 Nannospalax galili
AAAAAAGGTAAGCAAGCTTGCTAGAAACAGGTGTATGAACGGATAGGAGGTGAAATACCAGCAGAAGTACATTTATTCTTTCCAAAGTGCTGTTCAAAAAGATAACACCACCGCATCAGGGCAGTCGCTGCCTCCCAGCTCCCAGCAGAGCTGAGGATGACGCAGTCATCAGAAACAAAAATGTGATGGGAAAATTTAGTGATTGAAATGGTATTAGTCTAGCAATTTTCAACCAAGCATATGTTCAAAGAAAGGCAGGCTTTTCATTACTCTGGAAAGGAAATGACATTGAAAGATGAATTTCAGGAAGAAGTTGGCCATATCTGAGCTGTCATCTTTATCTTGTTTTCTGGGTCAGCCTCGCTGCAGCAGCATTTTCCTCAACATGTCCCAACAGCTAGCAATTTTCGTTGCTAGAGCCTGCAACATTTATCCCCTCTCCTTCCTCCTGAATCTGGGCCGCAAACAGATGATTCCCTGGAACTTCCAGCACATGATGATGTTTTCAGGTACGTAGACTGCTGTTGTTCTTGTACCTTTGCAGGCACAGACAGCCACGGGGTTCTCAAAGCCCTTGTGGGAAACGAGTTTTCTTTGATGTGGAGCCAGCACCATGTTG
>NW_008454701.1:0-619 GCF_000622305.1 Nannospalax galili
TTTTTGGCAAAAACACAGACAGAACTCAAACACACAAGAGAAACCCATAAAGAGGAAATAACCTGTGCAGTATGCCAGAAGGCATTTAAGTATAAAGATTACCTTAAGCAACACATGAAGACTCACGCACCAGAAAGGGGTGTGTAGCGGTGTCCAAGAGAAGGCTGTGGTAGGACCTAAACAACCGTGTTCAATCTGCAGAACCATATTCTCTCCTTCCACGAGTAAAAGTGCCTGTTTGTGTGTGAACACTGGCTGTGGCAAGATGTTTGCAATGAAACAAAGCCTCAGCAGACATGGTGTTGTTCACAATGTTGATAAAAAGAAGATGAAGCTTTAAAGTGACGACTGTTCAGATAAACCATCTCGTGAAAAGAAGAGTTTGGTCTCTGGCCTCAGTGGGTATATCCCTCCTAAAAGGAAACAAGAGCCAGACTCCTCTTTGTCTGAAAGCAGAGAGTCCAGGAATAGCATAGAAGACAAGATCTTCAAGTCAGTTGGCATGCTCACCCTCAACCAGGCACCACTGGCCTGGTGAAATACTACAGAGCCATGATCAGAAGCTTCCCAGTCTTTCTTTATTAAAATCACTGGTACAGAAAAGAAAGAAAGAAAGAAA
>NW_008454702.1:0-619 GCF_000622305.1 Nannospalax galili
AAATAAAGGAAGGAAGAAAGGGAATGAAGATTGAGGAAGACAGTGAATACAGGAAGTAAATGTAGGAGAGTGAGGTGTGTATGTGTTCTGAGGCATGGGAAAGTCAGCGCGTCTTTAGGAAGGAAATGGAACGACATTGTAAATGTAGGAGAATGTAAAATGAAGCCCTAGCACTAAGATCTGATTGAAAAGAAGAAGTACACACTCTCAACCTATTCCTCCCTGTTTGCAAGGCAGTGATTTTGAAGCATTTGATCCTGCAGGCCTATGTTTTGTTGACCTCCGATAAACTTAAGCATAGTTAATCAGCCATATATGTGTAAAAATTGTTGTATCCCATTTTAAATCACACAATCATATTTAATGGTCTAAACAGAATTGGAATGAAGGGAAGCAAAGGTTTAGATATGGAGAGATCTGGAATGTCATAAAAAAGAAGACTTACATTACAATATTAATTACTTCAACTATAGGATTTCAAATTGGGAGATTACCTTCAGGCAGTATGACAAAAAGGCAATTTGAATATAGCAATTTTGATGTAGTCGTTGTACAACTGGAAATTCATATAAGGTAGAGAGTGGATGGTGGACTGGATCTGATGTCAGCCACCTCTGGC
>NW_008454703.1:0-619 GCF_000622305.1 Nannospalax galili
CCGCTCGCCCACATGGGCCTGGGCTTCATGAAGAGCAAGAAGAGCCCCCGGAAATGTTCAGAATATAGTGACTGCAGATTCGATGACGACTATGAATTGATAGGTCCAAGAAACTCAGCAACTGCAGCACAACAATTCCAAATAGAGCTGTACCAGAGTTTAACAAATTGTTCAAACCCAGTTGGCAAGGCACAAATCCTAAACGTGGCCACTTTTAACACCTGGTCTTGGTGTCTCACCCTTGGAATCCCCGCACTTGGGAAGCAGAGGCAGGAGGTTGCTCCCAAGTTTCAGGACAGCCTGGACTACAGAGTGATACCCTGTCTTAGAAGACAGGAAAAAAAAACAAAACGAAAAGCCCAGCTGTCCACCCTGAAGGTCTCCTCCCAAACTAAACACGAAATGCTTTCCACAAATGCAGGTTGGAGTAACTAAGTCATTGACTTGCTGCTGAGCCACAGAGGGCAGGTGCTCCAAGCAGATGAAGCTGACTCCACGGGCGATGGTAAAGAACAGGGAATACATGGGATGCTTTGCTCACTTTTAAATTTATTTAAAACATAGTGACTATTTAAGAGAATTATTTACCCAGTATTACAGTGTTTATATCAAACAATTT
>NW_008454704.1:0-619 GCF_000622305.1 Nannospalax galili
GTGAGAGCTTGCTTGCCCTCAAGCACGAGGATCTGAATTCAATCCTCAGAACCCTTGTGAAAAGGCTGGGCATGGTATGGTTTTGGGCTTGTAATCCTATTGATGAGGTGGCAGAGACAGGCAAAGCCCAGGGGCTCATTGGCCAGCCAGTGCAGCCTACTTTGCTGGTTCCAGACTAGTGAGCAAGCCTGTCTCAAAAAAAAGTGGACAGCACCTGAGAATGACACCTACTTAACTTTTGAATGTGTCGTTTAACTAGCAACTACCATCACGTTTGCTAGGTCTCATGTTAGTGCTGCTCTTTGTTGGTTCTGGTTTGGTTTCACTGATTTATTTTTATACTTTTATGCATATGGATGCTGGTTCTACTGTTTTTGTCACAGAATACCAAATTGCCCTTCCAAGAGTTTCATTTATCTGGTCACTACCAGAACACGAGTGTCTGTTTCCCCCCTACCTGCTAGCACCAGGTTCTGTCAGTCTCTAAGCTTTGCCAATCTCATAGGCTGAAACCAGTGACTCCTGCAACTGATATTTATTGAACAGAAGCAACTATCAGTGCAGTGACAGATGGTAGCAATTCTGTGGTGCTGAGGAAGCCACAGTGGCTGCCCTCATG
>NW_008454705.1:0-619 GCF_000622305.1 Nannospalax galili
AGCTTGATGAATTTTTAAATACTAACACACCCATATAATCATCAGATCAAAAAAACAAAAGAAAACTCAAACTACATTATCCTGTCATATCTCTATTTCTAGTCAGCACCTTCCGAGAGTCCTTACTGCCTACTTCTTTCTTATTCTTTAATCATCAAAATAAATGATATAAAGTCAAAAAACCTGGGTGTGGTGATAAATGCTTGTAATCCCAGCACTTGGTAAGCTGCAGCAGGTCAGCAGTTTAGAGGAAAGCCCGTACTGCATGACATCTCGGGGCTGGTGAAATGTCTCAATAAGTAAAGGTGTTGGCTGCCAAGTCTAATGACATGAGGTTGATCCCTTGGACCCCCGTGGTGGAAGGAAAAACTACTTCCACAGGTTGTCATTCGACCTCCTTGTGTACTGTAGCATGTGCACATGCCCCCCCACACACAATAAATGAATAATGTTCAGATTAAAAAACAAACAGTCTCAAACAGAAGAAACCCACAAAACAACACTTATCTAAAAGAATGATTCCATTAAGACTTGCTCTTCATTGTTCCCTAACTTACTATTCTATCAAAACGAAAGTATGTGTAGAACACGTCTCTTAGTCTTACTACTATTTACTTAC
>NW_008454706.1:0-619 GCF_000622305.1 Nannospalax galili
GTGGCACTTTTATCTTGGGGGTAATCAACAGCTACCTAATTGGACTTAAACACCCAGTGGGAGGAAACTCAGGTATGTTACTATAAATTTAGCTAAATACACATAGCTGGAGAGGTCTTAGATCTTAGAGAAAACCCCATGTGTGTCACATCCCTAGACTCATTTTTTACTATGTGCAAAATATGGACCTTAAATTTATAGAGCATAGGTCCTTGGACAGGTCTCCTATATTAAAATTCACTTGTCCAGGGCTTAGGGACCATTGCAGAAGAGAGTGAAGAAAAATTGTAAGAACCAGGAAAGAGGTGCATGAACATATGGAAATAGAGTCCTACAGGCTCCTGGGACTCTTTTCATAGGAACCTACAGCAATTGTGTCAGCATGCACAAGACCCATGCAAACTGAAGCAGAAAAAAACCCACTAGAGAACTGTGGAAATGGATAGCAGGCCCCAACCTTAGTAGAACAATTATTGGCAGCTTATTACTGCTGGGTGAAAAAGAGCTGATCATGTTTAAGGGAGGGACTCTAGATAGGCTGACTAGATCTCAGTAGATGAACTTGCATTGAGGGACAACTGGGGACACTAACTTGACATGATAGGCCTTAACACAAATG
>NW_008454707.1:0-529 GCF_000622305.1 Nannospalax galili
AAAAAAAAAAAAAAAAAAAAAAAAAAAAAAAAAAAATCATAGCTAGGATTTAGGAGTTTCAGTTGATAACCTGTAATCGCAGCACTCGGGAGACTGAGGCAGGAGGATTGCTATGAGTTTGAGGCAGCCTGGGATAGAGTGAGACTTCCTCTCAAAACACCCAGAAAAAGGTGGCTGGGGAGATGACTCAGTAAAGTAACGTCCTGAGTTCAGATTTCCAAGCTCCCACGTGAAAAGCCATGCAAGTAACACATCTGTAACCCTAGACTGGGAGACCGAAACATTTGGATCCCCATAGCTCACTGACCAATCAGTCTGAGCTCAAGTTTTGGGAGGATCTCAAAAAATAAGGTAGAGAAGACGTCATAGGAGACTTCTGGCCCACACACTCGTTCATGTAGAGGCAC
Organism: Nannospalax galili; assembly: GCF_000622305.1. Taxonomy (NCBI): domain Eukaryota; kingdom Metazoa; phylum Chordata; class Mammalia; order Rodentia; family Spalacidae; genus Nannospalax; species Nannospalax galili. The sequence continues at coordinate 408 of NW_008454707.1, forward strand.
ATGCATGTGCATATGCTACACAAATAAAAGTATAGGTAGTAGGGTTACATTATGCTAAGAACTTGTATTTATCTTTTTTATTGGTGTTTTAGAATTTTAAAAAATGTAATAATGAAAGTATT
>NW_008454708.1:0-619 GCF_000622305.1 Nannospalax galili
TGTGTGTGTGTGTGTGTGTGAACACATGCTGATACCATGGTATGCATGTGAAGGTAAGACAGCAAAACTTAGAAATCAGTTCTGTCCTGTGATTGCTAGGAGTGGGATCTGGGAAATGAAAGCCAGTGGTCGTGAAGCCTGTATGCAATCACCTCTAACTGAGGAGCCATCTCACTGGCCCATAGTCGATGTTGTTTTAATGCAGTGTCTTTTGGGGTGGGTAGAAATTATTGAAATCTGAGTCCCCACAAATATATTTTGTGAAACAAATTTTAAAAATTGATGATGGAAATCCTTCTTAATACATAAATTATTATTGATCATATATTCACATTGGAATGATTAAAAATTGTATGTAGTGGAGAATTCTTCACAAGTCCTTATGTTTGGATTCCCCTTTTGAGTGTGTTTAGTATTTGATTTTTAAAATTTTATATAGGGTTTGATGAGTAAATGATTTTGTGTTTTGTGTTAGCCTCTGAAAATTTCCACAAATTAATTTTTAAAACATTAACAGCATTAGAAAGTCTTCTGGTATTATCTGATGCTTTGTTACCTTTTAAGTCATACTTCACATTGTCTCCTCTTCCAGAAAGTAAAAAAAAAAAAAAAAAAAAAA
>NW_008454709.1:0-617 GCF_000622305.1 Nannospalax galili
GCAGTTTATCAGGCCTGAGACAGGGATGTGACTAACTGTAACAGTGGGGCTAGGACCAGACATTTGTCTCAGGGAACTTCTGGTTTCTATCAACCATGCTTATGCCTGTGAGTCTAGGTTAAAAAAAGAATTCAATTACTCTTCAAACTATTTACAGAAAATTATTACTGACATTTTGCCACCACAATGTCAAATTAGTCATTTGGAGATAAATGTGATATTTTGGCAAGGGAAAGCAAAATGGAGTTGAATATTGCTGAGTCGTTCAGCAGCATTTGGGACTCAAATCCGCACAGGGCTTCAACCACAACAAAACAAAACATATGATAGAAAGAAGGACCATTGTCCTAATTACACTTTAGGTAAGAGACTCCCAATCCAACCCCTTGCATTTCATTCTGTATTATCTGGCTGAGTATTAAATTTGCATAATGCCCTTAAGAAATAGGCCTCAGGATGTCATACTACAACTCTTTTATCTTCAATGGGACATGTTCCTTCCAGAAACTTCAGTTTGAAACAACTGGTTCTAAAATATAGGCTTATTACAGAATCTTGTTAGGAGAGCCCTCGACTTTCATCTCTAGTTCTGTGTGTGTGTGTGTGTGTGTGTGTGT
>NW_008454710.1:0-619 GCF_000622305.1 Nannospalax galili
CCACCTGGTAAAGGCTCCATCATTTCCACAGTGGGAACTGAAATACTTAGCAGATTTTTATCTGTTGGTTTGTTCTATATTCTGACAAAATACAAATGCAAATTTGCAGACCAGACGTCTCCCCTGAGCTCCAAAGCCATCCAGTCAACAGTCTGTTCACCTCTTGGGTGTCTCAATGGTCCCCAAAGCCCAATGGATCCACCATGGGACTTGATCCTTCCCTGTCTACTATCTCAGTCAGAGGCATCACTGAGCACAATTTCACAAGCCAGAACAAATCTCCCTCAGGGGTGGACCTGGCCTACTTGACTTCTGTTATCTTCAAGACGTAGAGCAAAGGGTACTAACAGATTCTAGGCATGCCTGCCACGTGATCTCTGTGCTGCATTCATTCCCTCCCACCTCTATCACCAGCCAGTTCAAGCAGCTGGAGACTCTCAATGGCATCATTACAGTGAGCTCTGTTCTCCATGTTCAGACCCACTTCTGCCTCCACACCTCAGCCAGAGAACTTCCCAGGACATATATCTGATCCTTAGACATGTGTCCTTGCCAGGGTCTCTGGGGCTTTGCACGGCCTGTATCCTAGCCATCTGAGACCTGCATGGCCTGTATCCTG
>NW_008454711.1:0-619 GCF_000622305.1 Nannospalax galili
CCACAGACATATCACCTCAGCACAAGAAAAAAATGTTCTGTCATGTTGGAGAGCTTTACTTTCTTGCCTTCTATGGCATTTAAAGGATGACAAAGGGCACATTATTTGGGTTTGTTAGTGGAAGTGAACATATTTTCAAAGCATATGAGCAAAGAAAGTAATAGGATTTTAGTTGGGGCTTTCAAAAATGAAAATTGTTTTAAAAGTTGAATGCATGTTGACTGAAATGTACAAAAGCCCAATAAAATTTTTTCAAAAAATCGAATGCATTTTTTTTTCTGAAAAGCAGCTCCTCTAGGATGACTATGTGGAGGTCCAGTCCAAGGAGCCGAACCCCAATCTCCTCAGCTCCAGCAGGTGGAGAAAGCTCTCTATCCACCCATTGTGGCCCACCCTACTTCACCACTTTGGTTTGGGGATTGCATCTGGTCTCTTTATGTCTCTTTCTTACCAATGCCTAAATTGCAAAGCTGACCAGAACCCCATGTCATTCTAATAACTAAGATACCCATTTTCCTTGGTTCCCCTGAGTTTGATCCACTATCACAGTGCCAGCAGGCAGTTCCTGTAACTGCCCTCAGAGTGTGGTGGGGAAAGAAGGACTTTGAAGCTGAGATAG
>NW_008454712.1:0-619 GCF_000622305.1 Nannospalax galili
GATAGACCATGACAAAAAGGACTTACTGCATCTTACCCTTCCAAGTTCATCACTGAGGGCAGTCAGACAGGAACTCAGAATAACACCCTGGAGGCAGAGGCTGAAACGGACCTGGAGGAATGTTGTTTACTGACCCCTCCTCAGCCTGCTTTCTTATACAACCCATGACCACCCACTCAGGGTGGTACTAGCCACAATGGGCTGACCCTTCACACACTACTCAACAGTTAAGAAAACGCTGGGAGACATGCTCGCAAACCAAATGATAGAGAAAATTCCCCAACTGAGGTTCCCTTTTCTCAGGTGTATCAATTTGACAACCTAGCTATCCAGCATAGAAATCAGCCTCCTAAACAAATGAATGCCATGAATAAGCAGGCATAAGCAGTCCCATGTCTGATTAATTAGATTTAAACCAAGATTACTTAGAAGGGATGAAGACAACTCCTGGGGTTCGAACCAGCAAGCAACCCACCCCCCCCCGCCCCCCGGAGTGATGATTGGGGATGAGTAAGCACGCAGTTCGCCAGCCCTCGCCAACCCCAGTACCAGGGACACTCAGACGCAGCAGGGAGTCTAGTCAAGCAGGGACTCATTTATTACAGGTATTACAGAGCTT
>NW_008454713.1:0-619 GCF_000622305.1 Nannospalax galili
GGAATTGACCTCCAGGACATCTGCAAGAGCAGCCAGTGGTGTTAACCGCTGGGCCACCTCTCCAGCCCCTCACCCCTTTTCTTCTTACTACCATGTGAAAATCTACCTCATTTCATTCTCCCAGGACAAAATTTCTACCAGGAATACCTAGTGTCAGGAATTCTTTCATTATCTTTTTCCATACCTTTTCAAATATGCCATTTTTACTTCTATCATTAGAGAAAATTCTACCTACTATTAGACCAACTGTCTAATAAAATTTTAAGTTAATATTTGGAGTTGCCCTTGTCTGTGATTTTATGTACTTAGGAACACAATTATTATATAAAATCATTTCATATTACTTGATAAGTTTTAATGTCAGCATCTCTCTATATTTTTGGTATGTATATACTTATCAATGTTATTTTCATATTTTTCAAAACACATGCTTATATGTAGATAAATTATACCACAGTGGCCCACCTTTCCTAAGACCAAACAAAAATTTTACTATCCATAAAAGCCTTGGTGTAAGGGCTCAGTGGTTAAAAGTACTGACTGCTCTGACAGAGGACTCAGGTTCGAATCCCAGCACTCACATGGCAGCTAACAGCCATCCATAACTCCAGTTCCAGGG
>NW_008454714.1:0-619 GCF_000622305.1 Nannospalax galili
GGGGTCCAGGTCTGTGACACTGCCTGGTTTGATTGCGTGTGGGTGTCTGCATCTGTGGGCATCTCCTTTGGTGGCAGTGGGTCTCTGGCTGGGTCTCTGTTTGGGGTTCTGTTTTGGTCTTGGGCTACAGACGTCTGTCTCTGCAGGCATACTGTTGAGTGGTGTGTCTATGGACGCCAGGTGTGTCCATGTCAGTATGTGGATGCTGGGGGTCTCTGTGATGGTGTCTCCGTGTCAGTGTGTGTGTGTAGACACTGGTCGCTCCATGTTAGTGTTTCCATGTCTGCCTGTCTGTGTGTGGATGCTGGATGTTTCCATGTCAGCATCTTTGTAATGGATGCCAAGGGTCTCATGTTGGAGTCTGTGTGAGGATGCTGGGTGTGTGTCAGACCTGTGTCAGGATCTCCCTGTGTGGACACTGGGTGTCTCTGTGCTGGAGTCTTCCTGGGTGGATGCTGGGTCTCCATATTGGTGTCTCTGTGTGGGTGTCTCCTTGTGTGGATGCTAGGTCTCCATGTCAGTGTCTCCATGTCTGAATGAGGGGGGTGTCTCTGTGCTGCTGTCTCCATGTCTGGACACTGGGGGTATCTGTGTCAGTGTGTTGGTGTGCCTGAGTGGG
>NW_008454715.1:0-619 GCF_000622305.1 Nannospalax galili
TCCACCCAGATGTCATTGTCAGAGAGCCAAGTTAATGAGATGGGACCAGGGAGCCCATCAGGTGGGCTTTCTGGGAGGGCAGTGGCCTTTAGAATTGGGGGTGCAGACTATCTGGAGAAGGGTGTCCTGACAGGCCTATTTTGTCATGGATAATGATATCATTATAAAAGGCATGATTGTCGGTAGTCAAGACCACCCCTATCTCTTCCAAGATGTCCCTCCCTCACAAGGCATGTGACATATTGGCTATCATGGGGGAAAATGAGCCCTGGTGTCCATCAAGGTCCTTCCAGTGGACAGGTCGTACAGTTGTCTTAGTCTCCTGGTGGCCTCTCACACCAGTAATGGGGGGGGGGCAGGATTGAATTTCCAATGGGGAAAGCGGAGAGATTTAGTCATTGTAACAGTAGTAACATCTGCTCCAGTATCTACAAGGGTGAGCCGCCAAGATAGATGGTCATCATTGGGGAGTGACTAAAAACAGGGAGGGTCCAAAAAACCTGTGAACTAGTAGCATCCCCTCTTACTGGCAGGGCTGAGGGGCACCCCTCTGGGAGTTTAAAAGGGCAGAGTCACCCTGTGGCTGGGAGCGGCAGTCTTTGGCCCAATGAAATCCTTT
>NW_008454716.1:0-619 GCF_000622305.1 Nannospalax galili
TGAACTTGCTTCCTCAAAAGCTAGAGAGAATGCTGCTTCTCCTGATGCACAAGCTCGAGCTATTACTTATCCTATGTTAACAGGAACAGGAGCTTATGATTTGCCTGCACAAAAGGCTAATGCACCTGAAGTTATACACACTCAACTTCAGGGAATCTGTCTTGAATCTTGGGATAATATACAGCCTGAGGGAGAAAAGTATGGTCCTTGGCTTAAAATTATTTGGGGATCTCAGGAGCCGTATGTAGAGTTCTTGGCTCGCCTTCAAAAGACTATGGAACCCTCTGTGCCTGGAGTTGCTGCTCAAGAAGCTATAGTAAATGTTATGGCCTATGAAAATGTAAATGGGGATCGTCAAAGAGCTATTTTACCTGTAAAAGAGACAAGTGATGTAATGAGCTACACTCGAGCCTGTTGTAATGTCCACTCTGAAACAAGAAAGTTGAAGCTTTTTGCTCAAACTTTGCCGGCCTCTGTAAATCCTCAAAAGGGAACAGTCAAACTGAAATCAAAATGTTTCCATTGTGGTATTGAAGGATATTTTAAAAAGCAGTGCCCTAATGTGCAGCGAACACCAGGCAAATGTCCATGCTGTTGTTGTGGTGTGCATTGGGCTCGA
>NW_008454717.1:0-619 GCF_000622305.1 Nannospalax galili
GCAAATGCCCTTTCTGGGTCTCTACAAGGCCCACTAGGTGAGTCAGCTAGTGGACTCCTGTGCTGCCCCCTGGTGTGTAGCATGAAGCTCAAGGAAAGGCTTCTCTGGTTTGATCTCTTCTTGACTTTCAGTCAAGGAGGATGCGCTGATAACAAGAAGCAGCAGAAGGCAGAAGTGATAGCAGTGGCCTTGGCACAACTGCTTGACTGCTGAAGAAGCGGGAAGTCCCAGCACTATGAACCCAATGCCGTCTCGTGGCTGTGGAGCCAGACCCACCCATGCAGCATCTGTGGCCACAGTCTTAGACCTGCCTGGTGGCCTCAGTCCCTCCCAGGGGCCTGGCAATGCCACCTGCCCTACAATAGATGCCCATGCTGAGGGATCCTGGTGACTCTCAGTGCCTGCTTCCTGAGGAGTGTCAAATGCCCCGGCTCCTGAGCAGTGGGTGATGCCCTGGCTTATACCCCAGCTTCTGGTGTAGCCCAGAAGATGCAGGTACCCTTAGTCTCCCCAGCAGCAGCCACTGAGCTGTGGAAGGGATTTGGTGCAGCCTGACAGTGAAGAAGCAGATGAGCAGTTTGAGAGCAGCCAGGATAGCAAGCATGGACCACATATGCAA
>NW_008454718.1:0-619 GCF_000622305.1 Nannospalax galili
GCCATCACAATGCTTCACGGTGGCATCACAATGCTCCAATGTGACAACACACTGCTCAGCGTGCCATCACAAAGCCCCAATGTGACATCACAATGCTGCAATATAACATTGCAATGCTTCAATGTTCCATCACATTGCTCAATGTGCATAAAAATGTTCCAGTGTGCCAAAACAATGTTCAATGTGCCAACATAATGTTGAATGTGCCATCGCAATGCACCAATGTGTCATCACAGTGTGCTAATATGTCATCAAATTCTCCAATATGACATCACAATTTCTAATGTGTCTTCACAATGATCCGACGTGACATCACAGTACCCAATCTGCCTTCAAAGTGCCCTAAAGTGTATCAGAATGCTCAGTGTGCGATCACACTGCTTCAATGTGTCATCAGGATTCTTCAGTGTGCCATCGCAATGTTTCAGTGTGCCATCACAGTGTTCCATAACAATGCACCAATGTATCATCACTATGCTCCAAAGTGACACCACAATGCCCCAATGTGTCATCACAATGCTCCAATGTGCATTACAATGTGGCATTGTGCCATCACAGTGCTACAAATTGTCTTCACACTGCTCCATTGTGACATCACAATGCTCCATGTGCCATCACA
>NW_008454719.1:0-617 GCF_000622305.1 Nannospalax galili
CCCCAGTTATTCGGGGCATCCTGGCAGTAGTCCTATGTGTTCACCTGCTCTGGTCTCCTTGCTGAGGACTGCTCATGACCTGCCCTGCTTTCTCATGGGCACCATACACTTCCACTGCTCTGTCGGACTCCACTTTGCTAAGCAGAAGGCATCCTGGTGGTCCCAGAGACAAGGGACGAGGATTCCTCTCCAGGCTGTGGCAGCCCTTGTGTTTGGTTTCCACCCTCAGTCTCCTGGAGAGCCTCAAAGCTTTTCCAGTTTCTTACCACCCTCCTTCTTCCTCCCACAGGGCAGGAGTTGGTTCTTCCTCCTGCCTGTCAGAAGCCCTTCTCCTCAGCACAGCTGCTCTCTTGCTGGCTGCCAGCCTGAGTGGGTCCCAGGAGGAGCTGCAGGTAGAGGACATTGAAATGAAACATTCTCCTCCTGGGCCTGTGAGGTCTCTGATTCTTGGCCTGTACTCTTCAGCTGTGGCCACCCCTGTCCTTCTCTGTTTGTGTCTTCTTAGGGCAAAGGATGCCCAAGAATGCCAGGGGCAGAAGCCAGGGCTTCCCTTATCCCTGGGCTCTTTCTTCCTCCTCCCTCTTACTGTGTGTGTGTGTGTGTGTGTGTGTGTGTGT
>NW_008454720.1:0-619 GCF_000622305.1 Nannospalax galili
AAGACCAGTCAGTCAGAGACTATCTGAAACCCATAGCAGAGATTTCCACTTTTCTGTAACTTACTTGCTGGTCCCATCCATATATGTGGTTAGTGCCTTCATTTATGGCTTTCTTTTCTTCTGTGTCTATAAATAGTCCACGTCACCAATTCAAATTGGAGCATGCTATTCAAAATAGTCTGAGTCTGTGTTCCCAGGCCATGGTCACTCATATGTAACTCAGAATAAACTCACTTATTCCCTTTAATGTAAGAGCTACGTTTGTGTCAGTAACTTCTAATGCAAAAAATAGAAAAAAGAAAAAAATAGGTATTTGTTTTGTTACCATGTCTGGATTCTGGCTCAGTCATCTCAAAGACCTCTGTGACAAACAAAACCCTTACTCTGTATGTATGGATTCAATATTCATGTTAGTCAGCTTTCTAATCCTTGTGACAAAACACTTGGGAAAATCAACTCAAAGAAGGAAAGATTTGGACTGGAAAATAGCTCAGTTGATAAAGAGCTTGCTATATGAGCAGAAGGGCCCGGGTTTCATCCACAGAACCCACATTAAGAAGCCAGGCATGCGATGGCTCAGCGGTTAAGAACACTGACTGTTCTTGCAGAAGACCCAGGT
>NW_008454721.1:0-619 GCF_000622305.1 Nannospalax galili
CTTCCCTATCCACAACTCCCCATAGCCCCCACACAGGACTTCATGTAGTCTGTCATATATGTCAAGGTCTATGTAGTCATTTGTTTACCCAGATGTCTCTCAGTATGAGTTCATTCACTGGAGCCTGTTCAGCCTGTCTAGGGTCACTCCCCTGAAAAAGAGCAACTCTCCCTCACCCAGCAGTGATCAGCTGCCAATAGTTCCTTGACAAGTTGTGGCCTCCTGCTCATTTCCCCAGGTCTATGTTGATTTTTGTCTGATTGTGTTTGCAAGGGTCATGTGCATGCCATCACCATTGCTGTCAGTTCACATGAGCAAGGTCTGAGGAGCCTGTAAGACTCTGTTTCCTTATGGTCATGCACCGCCCCTGGTTCTTACAATAGTTCAGTCTTCTCTTCTGCAATGGTCCCTGAGCCCTGGGTGGGTGCAGTTTAATATAGCAGTCCTGTCCATGGACCCGCACTCTGCAGTCTCTTATGCTCTAAACTTTGGCCTGTCGTGGCCTTTTGTGTTCATCGCCCTCTGTTACATGAGGAAACTTCGCTGATGAGAGTTGAAAGATGTATTAGTATTCTCTGTACTCCCTGCTCTACTATGTTCCCTGAGCCTTAGGTGTAGA
>NW_008454722.1:0-619 GCF_000622305.1 Nannospalax galili
GAGGACAATTTGATACACTGCAGATGGTGGAGTATTTCCCTCCTTCCCTCCCTTCCTTTTCCTAGTATTTAGTGAGGCATATGAAGCCTCCAGGGATGCTAGCTCTGTCATTCACATGTAGTGAGATCCTGGGTGAGTTGCTCAGCCTTGCTGAGCCTCGGTTTCTCATCTATAAAATACAGATAAAAGCACCTATTATGTTTCATTTACCAGCGAATGGAATGAATGACACATAGTAGAGCTTAGCCTGGTATCATCTCATTGTGAGGACTGAACAAATGGGATGTGATAGGTTGTTATGCTCAGTGCCCTCCATGAAGCATGCCTCTGGGTATGAGTACTGCTCACCCTGGTTCTAGACATTACCATTTGGTTTGATTTTACCAATGGTGTACACCAGTGTGAGTGAAGCAGAGACTTGGTAAAGGCTTTAGAGCTTTCTCTCTATAGTTGAATGTTATAACACCATCCAAGGAAGTCTAACTGCCCCATTTTGAGAATAAAGACCTCGTGGAGGGGCTGTAGTCAACCCAGAAGCTGAGTACAGCTGCCTGAGCAAGTCCGCAGGAGACCAAAACTACCATTAGGCCAAACAGACACTCAGGAAAAAGTAATTTTT
>NW_008454723.1:0-618 GCF_000622305.1 Nannospalax galili
TTATTTATTTATTTATTTATTTATTTATTTATTTATTTAGGTCTTTTTGAGTCAGGGTCTCCCTGTAGCCCCAGCTGTCAACTTTTTAATCATCTTGGAGTTGCTGTTTATTTCATTTGTCCCATATAATTAAGAGTAATTACACCAATTCCATTTTATAGGAAAATACCTGGGATCCTCCTGTGGATTAAGAATTGTTTACATTCTATCTCCAGCATTTCTGTCCCCACTGTGATGGTCACATCTAAATGTAAATGGTGTTGTACAGTGTCATGTTATTAATGCTTACATTTGATTCTGTGTGGGCGTGCACACGCATATGTGTGTATATGTGATGTGTGTGTGTATATGTGTGTGTACGTGCATGTGCTATTGGAGGCCAGAGATCAACATCAAATGTCTTCTTCATTTGCTCTCCACCTTGTGTTTTAACCTAGAGATATTCAGCTAGGCTGGCCGAGAGCTCCAGGGATCTGCCTTCCAGCCCAACCCCCAACTCCAGTTCTGGAGTTACAGACATGTGCCACCACATCTGGCTTTTATGTGGGTGCCGGGAATCTGAAGTCAGGGCCTCATGTTTACAGTCATCTCCCCAGCCCTTCTCATTTGATTCTTAAA
>NW_008454724.1:0-619 GCF_000622305.1 Nannospalax galili
ACAATTCATTTCTACCCATGTTTCATGAAAGACTGTGTTAGACTCAGTTTGCTTGCTCTCAGATTCACACTTGGAACCTAAGATACCTTTTCCCAAGTTTGGCCAACTGAAACCAGAGTGCTCAGAAGTCACCTGTAGGTACTAGTCACCCATGCCAGTCCTTGATGTGTTGGTCCTTCATTGATACCAAGGTAGGCACAGCTTTATATTGGAAAATGTCATCTCTCACCTCCAGAGTAATCCTAGCCAAGGTCATGAACAAAAGGGTGGAGACATGCCACAGCTTCATACATCTCTGGAGGAACAATGCAGCGTTTAGCAGCACTAAACATTTGGCAAGTTTGTTATCAGAAGAAGATAACCAGAATGCAGCAGACGAGCTCCTGGCAGCTACATTTTCTATTGTCTTGAAGATGATGTCAACCAAGAAGTATTAATGGAAATGAAGCTACCAGTGTGAGCCATTGCTCCTGAAGATAAAATTGCTTGTGTACTAGATAAGAAGGACTGACTGACATCTAAGAAAGAGTCCAGAATTTGACTTTGCCTGTAACTAACTTTCAACTTTAGCAGATACTTGGAGGAACCTGTTCCTGGTCTCTGAATAAACATCCTCCTT
>NW_008454725.1:0-619 GCF_000622305.1 Nannospalax galili
AGCTTTGGGTCTGACTGTCCAGATCTGGTTCTCTGTGTAACCAGCTTCCCACAGGAGACAAAGGCCCACAGAGAGGACGGTTCCTCTATTGATCTACCATCCTGTCCATCTCCTGCCATTTCAGTTAAGATCTGATCACTGCTAAACTAAGTGTATTCCTGCATTGTCATTTCTACATCAAAAGTTTAAGCAAAATTAGCGAATTAATAATAATAAATAAATAAGTGGAAAAAGATGAATTTTCAGAAGTACAAGAAATTACAGCAAAAGACAAAGAATGAAATGGCTGCTCAGGGTTTAACTGATGAGTGAACAAAAAACAAACTTTGGAAACAAATCGCTACATGACAGAATTCTAAGAGCAGATATGTTTCGCTTTGGGTTAAGATGTCAGTATTTTCAAAACTATTTTTACTTTCTAATTGGTTTCGAGACAGAAGAACGAGGTGTGCTCCAGGTACTCGGCCTGGGCGCCTGAGGGCTCTGGCACCTAGAGGCTGAATGTGTGCTAGATTGTGTGAGGAACTTACCACACAGGCCAAATGTTTTCCTTACCACACGGGACAAATGTGTTCCTCACTTTAAGTGCTTTTTTATTGATTATTGATCTCAGATTTCT
>NW_008454726.1:0-619 GCF_000622305.1 Nannospalax galili
CAGAACACATGGCCTCTTTGGTTGGCTCTGGTTGTTGCCTGCAGCTTTCCTGGGTAGACATCCGCATTCTTGGCATTTCCATTTTCCTGGCTCTATACTGAAGCCTGGGCTCCACTTGTATGTCTTCACGTGCTCCCACATTAGAGACTGTGTACAAAACTTTTGACCCTGGCTTCCTAGGCTTTTCTTTGGAATCTGGGTGGAAACCTCCATGGCTCCACAAATTTTGAATGCTGAATAGACTGAAGAACTGGCGTCATGTGGTTCCACAAGCTTGAACACTAGTCAAGTCTTCTAGAACTATGGCTTCAGAAGTCTCTGAGTACCTGGGCAGCTCTGTATGGTGACATGAATCCTGAAGAAACAACTCCCTAGACAGACCTGAGTGCCCCCCTGACACTCTTCTCAAAAGAAAATATTCCAAATGAGTTTACAGATTTATGTACTTGATCCTGAGATGTGTGGTGTCTTTCTAAGTCTTAGGATGCCTTCATGGCGTCTTTCATACTTTCTAGATTCAAAGGACATAGCTTCTTTTGAATGGCACCAATGTCTTCAACAATAGTTTTAAACCATTCAGCTTTGCTTTTTCCTTCCCTGGATAAAACCCATGTGACAG
>NW_008454727.1:0-619 GCF_000622305.1 Nannospalax galili
TTTTTTTTTTTTTTTTTTCTTTCATTAGATCTGAGGCCTGGTTTGGCCAGGCAGTGTTAATGGTTAAACTACGAGGTGTGGGAATGGTATTAATAAGGGTGACTTTGGGAAGTTGAAACTGTTAGGTACAAAAGAGGAGGGACTATTTAGGCCGGAATGTAATCACGGGGGCTCCAGTGGGTTGCCTGAGTGTCCTCCAATGTTTTTATATTGTGGAAAATATGGTCAGTTTACCCAGCAAATGAAATTCTCTTAAAGAAAGTTGTCCACAATGTGGCTCCATAAGTACACAAAAATGTGTTTGGGTAGCTCGGATAGGAGCAGAGAAACAGTGACCAATCAAAGAATGCCTGACATTAGGAAGTTGTTATAACTGATGTCATCTGCTCATCTTCCTCTTAATGCTAACTCTTCGAGGACCAGGGTATGTTTGTCTTTGGCTCTCTAGTTCTTGCTGAATATAGTGCTCACCTTCTTGCTGAGTGACTAAGTGCAAAGTGCATGGAGGGGTCAAGTGAATCTGTGACTCATTCAACATGTCAGCTGTTGCTCAGTGGCAGTCAGGTCACCGGGAGGGTGCCTGTAGGAGAAGGCCAGGATCGACCTTTGCAGCACTGAT
>NW_008454728.1:0-619 GCF_000622305.1 Nannospalax galili
AGCTGGTGGTACAAGAAGTATGAATGAAGGGAAATAGGAGGATCTCCAAATGGAATCCCAAACACAGAAGAACTTTGCTAAGAGGGAAGCCAAGCCCTTGTTGAATGTGCAAAGACCAACATGCTGCCATCCAGAACAATTTCTCCTTAAGGACAAGAAATACATTTCTCAGGGGGCCAACAAATCATCAGGCATGAGACATGAACTTGGATATTTGTGATAAAGACCACAATGAGGTAGAGGAACAAAGACCAAGTGTTGAGGGTCTACAAGTGTCAGCATACTGTGAAGAAAAGCACAAAAGCAAATTCATACCAGAGCTAGCGATACAAAATGGCTAAGGATCAGGCTGTAGTCATTCGCTATATCTCTATACTAGAAAATCTTAGAGGTTGACAAGGCCTCATACTGTAAGGTGAATCAGGTATAGGCTTAATTATGATAGTGGCGTTAGGATCTCATTGTCAAAAAATAACATTTTTCTTGCTATGTCTAACAGTAGGAGTGATTCGTTATTTGTCTATGTTCACATTACCTTTCAATGCTCAGATTTGTACATTTAATACCTTCACCAAATGGAACGAAAAGGTCTTTCACATACTCTCCCATGCAAAATGAA
>NW_008454729.1:0-619 GCF_000622305.1 Nannospalax galili
CCCCCCCCAGGGCTCTCAAAAACAGGAGTTGAGTCAGCGTGAGTCAGTATAGTCTGTTTCCTTGATAAGTTTCTCAAGGTACCCACTCCTGCCTCCCATACCAAAGCTATTTTTATCTTCCTGCCTTCTGCACCCCTATAAAAGCCTCCAGCCAGCAGCTTGGGACCTGGTAGCTTCCTCACTCCAGAGCTGAGAGCCACCCCCTGTGATCTTTCAAATAAACCCTGCTCTGCCTGAACTCTTGTCTGTGTCTTGGTTTTTAACCTATCAGGAGTGTGCTAGAGAATTAGGTTCTGCTTTCCAAAGATCTGCAGGGACAGGGGTGAGCAGATAAACTGGAGTAGAGCTCAGGGACAGTGTAGGCCAGGTGAAGTCACTCCTTCTCTGGGCTGAGGCTGTAAGCGTGACCAGAAGCAGACTGCCCAGGCCGGGTGGTACCCCTCAGGCAGCACTGCAGGTCTGCTAGCGCTCCACTTGTTCTAAGAAGGCTAAGGTCACAGATCCTCAATAGGGTAACTAGGCAGCAATCTCCCCCAGCTACCAACTAAAAATTCTTCCAAAGATTCACACTGCCCAGAAAGCTGAGACCAGAGGCTGGGAGACATCTTGTTACCCTTGT
>NW_008454730.1:0-619 GCF_000622305.1 Nannospalax galili
GGTGAATGTGGTACGACAATCTGCACGTCAGAGGCGGCCGGTGACACGACCATCAGCAAGTCAGAGGGGGCAGGTAACACGACCATCTGAGTGTCAGACTGAGCAGGAGGCATGACCATCTGTACGACAGAGGGGGCAGGTGACACGATCATTGGCATGTCTGATAGGGCTGGTGTCACGACCATCTGCACGACATTGGTGCAGGAGACTTGACCATCTGCATGTAAGAGTTGGCAGGTTACACGACCATCTTTACGGTAGAGGGGGCAAGTGACACGACCATCTGCATGTCAGAGTGGGGACGTGACATAACCGTCTGCACGTCAGAGGGTCAGGTGACACAACCACCTGCCCGTCAGACGGGGCTGGTGACACGACCATCTTTATGGCAGAGAGGACTGGAGAAACAAGACCATGTGTACGTCAAGCATGGCAGGTGACACGATCATGTGCATGTCAAAGTGAGCAGGTGACATGACCATGTGCACGGCAGAGAGGGTAGTGGAAATGACCATATGCACATCCGAAAGGGCAGGTGACACCACCATCTCCACATCTGAGGGGGCAGGTGACATGACAATCTGCACGACAGAAAGAGCAGGAGACACAACCATCTGCA
>NW_008454731.1:0-619 GCF_000622305.1 Nannospalax galili
ACCAATTGATGTCCTCCCTTAGCAGCTTATGTAGTGCTCTCCAAAGCTTTGAGAGCTAGCCTTCAGGTAGGGTGGGTTCCAGGTCAGTTACAGCTCCATTGATCCAAATCCTATGTCTGAGGTATGTCTAATCTTCAGTAATAAAGTATTACCTTCAAGTTTTGGGGGGCAATCAAGGACTGTGGTAACAGTCCGTGATTTTGGGAGTCTCTTGGCCTACTCTATCCAACTACTCAAGGAAGGTTTCTCTTGTCTATCATTGTTTTTTGTTATTTAGCCTTCAACTATACACATGGACTAGTGTAGAAATATTGTATGTGTAATTTTTCAGTAAACATTTGACAGGGGACTACAGGGTTACCCCTGGTTTTTTACACTAGCTAGTCCTCAATATTTTTAAAGCACATGAAATTGTGAAAGAGAAGTGATGAACAGAATAGTGGAGGAAATGGAGAGTAGGAAATGGGGGGGGTGATCAAAATACATTATTATTTGAGTATATGAAATACTCAAATAAAAAAGTAGTATTTAAAATATTAAAGTAATATTTTACATTTTAAAAAATATTTTATTTTTATTTTATGTGCATGAGTGTATTACCTGCTTGTATGTGAGTGCA
>NW_008454732.1:0-619 GCF_000622305.1 Nannospalax galili
AGAACAAATTTTTTGAAGAGTCACTCTTTGATCTCTCTAAATTTTTGTAAGTTTATGAGTGTGTGGCAGTGCTCATTCTCAAGAAGAATCAAGCCAACAAAAGGATCTACCTTTACTGTCTCCTAAGCTGAGTTTCTCCCTGCAGCAATCAGGGTAATGAGACATTTGAAGGCTTACCCACAATTAGGCAGCTTGTGTCTGTACATGGAGGCAAACAAAATAATCCTCTCTCCTGATATGATGACAGTTTTTATTAGAGGCCATTTTCATTCTCTGGTCAATCTTTAGTCGAGACTTGAAGGCATAAAATCAGAAATCTAGTCACACTAATACAGGCTAGGGGTGTCTTGTTAACTCTCTTTAAATTTCCCTTGCCTTGCTCTCTAGAGCTTTGTGTTTCTCTCTCATGCAGGACCACGAGGAGAGAAGCCTTAAATGGTTACATTGACCATTTATTCACTGACAAGACCTGAATTTCACTGTATCTCACCCTTCTTTACTAGTAACCCTAAAAAAGATGGAGTCTATTTGGAATAGCTGTGTTCACCAGTGTGGCTCCTAATACACTATAATCTTTACTTAATTTTTGCCTGGTTAAACTGATCCTGTCAGTCCAGGA
>NW_008454733.1:0-619 GCF_000622305.1 Nannospalax galili
TATGGGAATGGGACTAACATTGGCTTAGTCCTCCAGACAACCTGTAGGTAGGTGCCATCCTCCATTTTCAGAGAATTGAACTTTCCCCTGATCTCAGCTCTGAGCCAGGATGTGGTTCCCGGTCTGCAGCACTCAAACCAACATCATTTCTTCCTCCTTCTTCAGATCTCAGCAGGAGGTCAGGAGGCAAAGGTGGCCAGAGAGGGGCATTCAGACAGCGGAAAGCAGGTCGTCAAGGTCCCATCAGAGAACAGATGGTGTGTGCAGTCTGGGTCATTTGAGGAGACGGTAATAAAGTGGCTGCTTACAGAGGGATAGGCAGAATTTCAGGAATCAAAATGGGGTAGTGCTACCCTGAAGCATCACCATGCCTAAGGGACAAGGACAGGGAGAGCACATAGGTGTTTATATACACATGGCTCTGTCCTGGTTGTTTTTTCAAAAAAGTTATTTTTATTTTATGTGTATGAATGTATTGTCTGCATGTGTTTAAGTTCACCTGTGTCATGTAATGCTTGCAGAGGTCAGAAGATGTTGGATTTCCCTGGAACTGGAGTTATAGTAGGTCCTTGGAACTGAACCCAGGTCCTCTGGAAGAGCAGCTAGTGCTCTTAACCAC
>NW_008454734.1:0-619 GCF_000622305.1 Nannospalax galili
TGAAAAATTAAGGATTTCTGTTACTGGAAACATGAGTTCTATTGAGTTTCCAGTAACAGTCTCACATTCCAGAAGCACACTCCTTATAAGTTTATATTGGTTAATTGAGCCAAATTTATCTAATGAGCTACTAAAGTGGTCCATTGTTTATGCAAATTAGTAATTGAATCATGGCTGCATTAAAAGTAGCATACTATCTGATCACTGGATATATTCAGACATGCATTGTTTCATCTTTTATTTGATTCTAAATTCTTCATTTATTACATGGCCATCTCTCTCATTTTAAAAATTGGCTGAAATAATATGT
Organism: Nannospalax galili; assembly: GCF_000622305.1. Classification (NCBI taxonomy): domain Eukaryota; kingdom Metazoa; phylum Chordata; class Mammalia; order Rodentia; family Spalacidae; genus Nannospalax; species Nannospalax galili. The sequence continues at coordinate 311 of NW_008454734.1, forward strand.
CCTAAATGTGTGTTATTTTCTAAAATCTATAATCAAGTCTAATGAGAAATGAAAGTACTGAAATATTTCACTGTGTCAAGAGAGATGTGTGCTGCAACTATAAAGTTAACTCCAGTAGCGTGTACTGAGTATTCGAGGACATATGTACCGCATGTTATGTTGCTTCACCTGTATATATGTAATCCTTAATCCCTACAGTAAACCTTAAACTATGTACTATAGCTATACCGTTTTTAGATATGGAAACTGAAGGACAGAGAGGTTATGTAACATGCTTAAGGTCACACAGTTGGTAGTGGCAGGGACAGG
>NW_008454735.1:0-619 GCF_000622305.1 Nannospalax galili
TTGCTTGCTTGCTTGCTTGCTTGCTTGCTTGCTAGGTTTGAGAAAGTTCACATTTTTGGCATAGTTTGTTGTTGTATAGCCCAGCTGGCCTCCAACTCTCTATGTAGACCAAGTTAGTCTCAAAACTGTAGTGAACTCTCTATGTAGACCAAGTTAGTCTCAAAACTGTAGTGATTCCAATGCCTCATCCCAACAATACCCACTTCAAACTCAGGAGTCAAGAACTTACAGACTTCTGTTGGCATACCTGGTCCCAGGGCTGCTTAAAACAGATTGGGCCTGGAAAATCACTCATTTTTTTAGTCTTCATGCTGCACAATTATGAAGAATTAAGATTGGGTACCCCAGCACACACACAGACACACACACATGCCATGTGTGCACACGCACATGTACACACATGCAAATAAGGTGTAGTAGCATACTCCTGTAAAATTGATGGGTAGCCTGACAGGAGGATTGCTGGAGCTTGGTTGTCTCAAATAAGACGGAATGTCATAGGTGATGACAGTACATATCAACTTTGGCCTCCACACACATGTGCACACATAGTCACACATAACTGCTTACACATCATCCACCACATATACACAGACACACAGACACACACACACACACA
>NW_008454736.1:0-619 GCF_000622305.1 Nannospalax galili
GGGAGATATGGGAGGAGTTGGAGGGGAGGGAGTGAGCATGGATTTGACACCTTATAGGCATATATGAAACTCTCAATAAATTATTTATTTAACTTAAAAAAAGAGAGTGATGCCTTTTTCGGTCACTGTTGTTCTATAACTGTGTTTTCAACTCTCCTCTTCTGAGAGAAGGAGTAAGCAGGCAGCAGGCTTTGGATACAACAGAAAGCAGAGGAAACTTTCAGGAAGAGTAGACATGATGAGTTCAGGGCTCCGGAGCTTCCAATTGAGTCCATCTAGTTGAAGGGCAGGGGTGACAAAAGCTTCTTCCAATGGTCTGTGACCCCGTGGTTTCATTAAGATCTCTGGCAATATCGAGTGTACTTCACGTATTGTTTTCTGTTCCAGTTGCTGTGATAAGACACCCTCATAAAAGCAAGCTAATGGAAAGATGGAGGGTTTTTTGTTGTTTTCTTTGGGATCACAGCTCAAGGGTACAGTTCATTTTAACAGAGAGGTTGCCACAGCAAAAGTTGGCCACATTGCATCCACAAGCAGGAAGCAGAGAGGACTGAAAGCTAATGCTCTGGTTTCTTTCTCCGTCTTATTCAGTCCCTGGCCTCGTCTACAGAATGGTGTT
>NW_008454737.1:0-619 GCF_000622305.1 Nannospalax galili
GGGCTACTGGGAGACCCTGTCTCAAAAAAAGACCAAAAAAAAAAAAAAGTTTAATAATGAAAGTAAATACCTCAATAAAAGAAACATAATCAAAGTCTAATATGAATAAATTAAACTGTCTTTAAATCTTGTCATCCACAGAATACTAAAAACAAGTATCTTCAACAAGGTTGAACTTTCTTTAAACCTTATATAACATCTGGCTTAAGATTTCACCATGAACCGATTTTAATAAAAGTGACATTCACACAGCAGAGGCTGTTAATAGGTCAATTTTCCTAACAAATGGGTTGATTAAACCTCAAAAAAGGATGCTGTGTTAAAATACCAAATCCTCTAGTGTATTATCAAGTCCACCCTATTTTTAACAGTGTATTATCTAGGTATTGAGGTCACAGTTTTTTTTATTATTGCCTCACTGTCAAAATAAGGCCTACTTACTAGGCTGCAGCAGGAGCTATCCCACTACTGGCCTATTTGTACAAAGATCTCAGGGCTCCTATGCAGTCAATTCTTAAGGAATTCTGTAAAGTGTATTAATTTTAAAAATAGGCTTAATCAAAACAAATTACAGATCTATAGAATAACAAAAGAAATTTGGCACTTCAAAGACAGAAAG
>NW_008454738.1:0-619 GCF_000622305.1 Nannospalax galili
TTTTTTTCTTTTGGCTTGGTTTTTGAAACAGGGTCTCTTTTTAGCCCCAGATGATCTGTAATGTGCTATCTACACAGCTATCTACATACCAATCTGGCCTCCCTCTCACAGAGATGTGCCTGCCTCTGCCTTCCTGAGTGCTAGGACTAAAGGTGTGTACCATCATACCTGCCAGGTTCAACCTGATTTTTTTTATATAACCCAGGAAAAACTGCCAGGGGTAGCACCATACAGAGTGGGTTGGGCCCTCCTACATCACTCCATAGTCAAGAAAATGCCTGTTAGACATTCCCATAGGCCAATCCAATAGAGAAAATTCCCCAGTTGAGGTTCCCTCTTCCCAGATGTGTGAGCGTGACAAGGGAAGGTTGGAATTGTCTAAAATGAAACCATAATAATGTCAAATGCCAGCAAGGCTGTTCAGAAACTCCACCACTCTTACACTGATAATGAGAATGTAGAGCACCACAATAGATGAGCTTGGCAATTTCTTTCAAAACTACAAATGAACATACCTTTAGACTAGCAATTTTATTCCTAACCAATCATCCAAAAGAGATGAGGAATTAGTTGGACATGGTGGCACATGCCTTTAATCCCAGCACTTGGGAGGCAGAGG
>NW_008454739.1:0-619 GCF_000622305.1 Nannospalax galili
TTTATTTATTTATTTACTTTTTATTATTTGTATTTTGGAGCTAAGCCTTATTAGTTAGACCTAATATTCTGGATAAGGATAAAAACGAGGATTTTTAAGAACTAATTTCTGACCTGATGCACATCTTGGTGAGAGTTTTACAGTTAGTACCTATGTTGGAGAACAGACGCTTGTCTGAAGTGATGGAGGATGTGGCTCTCAATAATGGATCTCGTGTCTTTTTCTATTACATCTCTTCCCCACGCTTTTGTTTTGAAATGTTTTTAATTTCTTATTGGATCAGTTCAGTCTAAAGCTGTGTATCACAAACCTCCAACCTCTTGTGAAAGAAGCCCAGAGGTAAGCTACCTAGATGCTCTGAGGCTCAACAGAGGAAGGAAGCTGGCTCCATCTGTCCTCCTCTGACCCAGCATGTGTGTCTCTGTCCATAATGCCTCCTCATGGACCGCAAGCCTGCCAGTGCTCTGGCCATCTATCTCCTAGCAGGCCAGAAGGAGAAAGAAAGGGAGAAAACGGCTCTCCCAGATCAATGAGCTATCTTCAGCAGTCTTGGGAGAAGTCTCTCTCCCATCTCATTTGGCAGAAGTTAGTCACAGTCACATGATTGTACCTGGTGGCA
>NW_008454740.1:0-619 GCF_000622305.1 Nannospalax galili
TCCCATGGTGTCCCCTGCCCCAGGGCAGCCAGTGAGTTAGACACTGTAGAAGAATAGTGACCTGAAGTGACCTCCCTAGGGTCATATAGTAAGCAGCCCCCCAAGCCCAGACATCTGCTAGGCCCTAGCTTGAACCTGCTGTCTGCTACAAGCCACTCCTAGACCCCTGGACCTCAGAGCCAGCTCAGGCTGGAAGGGAAGGGAACAGGAAGTAGGAGGCCAGGTTCTCTGTGCTAAGAACCTTGGATGCAGGAACTCCAGCTTTTCTAAACAGGGGGCTCCCACCTCTCAGGCCCAGGGCTGGGTAGAGGTGCCTCTAGAGACTCCAGGGTTCAGAGTTAAGTCTCATTTTAAAACCTTTCCAGGAGGCTAACGCAGCGGTAGGGAAGGGAAGGAATTCTAGCCCACCAGGCCTTGTGTTCACAGGTCTACCCGGAGAAAGGAGACCCCGCTGAGGGCAGAGGGGAGAAAAAACAGGTATGACTATAGAAAATAATAAACCAATGTGCTTCCTGCCTTCGTAGCCTGGAAGACAATCTTGAGGTCTGACCTAACTCTCTCCTGCAGGAAGTTCTTTCCTCACACTTTTTTGTTGTTTTGTGTTTGGGCTTTTTTTTTT
>NW_008454741.1:0-619 GCF_000622305.1 Nannospalax galili
CCAGGACAGCTGGGGTTACAGGGAGACCCTGTCTCAAAAAGCCCCCCTCCCAAAAAATACAGCAAACAAACTCAACAAAAACAACCCGCTCAAACCATTGCTTGGAGAAATAACACTGAACAAGGCTGTGGCCCTGGTCTCTCCTGCTCTAGCAACCTGTGCTCCTGAGCAGGGATTTTTCCAAGAGATGGAGCCATAGCTTTAGGTGAGATTTGGGACTTTGGCACAAATGGAAGAGGACTTTCCCCCCTGAGGGCTGGATGGGAGCTGAGGTCAGCATCAGACAGCCTAGGGAAGAACAGTCTTAAGTCTTAGGGAGAAATGATCCTCAGGGATCAGGATTCCTGGGCTACAGGCTATACCTGCCCTGCCTGCCAAGTGGCCAGACAGGAGCTGGGGCTCAGTTCTGGGGGAAGATCCATCAGAACTAATATAATTTATGCCAAATAAAATATAGACAAGCAAGGTGGGGGACTACAGTGGAACTTGCCTGTAATCCTAGCATTCAGGAGGCTGAGTCAGGAGCCTGGGCTGCACACTGAAATCCTGTCTCCAAAAAAACCCAAACCCAGCTGGGCATGGTGGTGCACACCTTTAATCCCAGCACTCGGGAGGCAGA
>NW_008454742.1:0-620 GCF_000622305.1 Nannospalax galili
TCCAACTTTAGACTATTGGTTCTCATTCATTTCAAAGAAAATAAAACAAAGTTTTTTTAAACAATATATATTTTATTGAAATTTTGGTATTTCATAAATTACATCAAAATCATATTCGCATTACCTCTCCCCAATGGATTTCATGTAGTCTGTCATATATTGTAAGGCCTATCAAGTCAAGGTTGTGTCCCCAGATGTCCCTGAGTGTGCGTTCATTCACTGGTGCCTGTTCAGCCATTCTACCATCACTGCCTTAAAGAAAATCAACTCTCTCTCTCCCAGCAGTGATTAGTCACCGAAAGTTCCTCAACTAAGGTTGGTGCTTCTTGCCCATTGATCCAGTTCTATGCTGGGATTTTGTCTAGTCTGAGTTTGCATGGGTCTTGTACATGTTGTAACCATTGCTTAAGTTCATATGTGCAAGTTCCCAGACACCTGGACAACTCTGTTTCCTTGTGGTCATCCACTGCCTTTGACTCTTACAGTGTTTCTGCTCCCTCTTCCTCATTGGTCCCTAGGCCCAGGTGGCAGGAGTTTAATATAGAAGTCCTATCTAGCGAAACACACTCTGCAGTCTCTTATTTTCCACACTTTGGCCAGATGTGGCTTTCTGTGTTAAT
>NW_008454743.1:0-620 GCF_000622305.1 Nannospalax galili
AGAGCCGATTTCTTGCCTCTTCACCCTCTATCATGTAAGGTACAAGGAGAAGACAGCCAGCTGCCAAGCAGAAAGAGGTCCTCACCAGGCACCAGATCTGTCAGCACCTTGATCTTGACTGCCCAGCCTTTCCAACTGTAAGGAATACCCACTTGTTGCTTAAGCCACCCAGTCTATGGCAATTCATTAGCGCAGGCCCTGCTGACCAGACTGGCTCCCTCCAGCAGAGTGCTGGCTTCCCTGTTTCTACATTCTTGCCAACACTTTGATTTTGCCAGAGCCTTTTCTTTCAGTTGTTTCGCGTTGACTCTTAGAATGATCTCTGAGAGGGCAGCTCTCAGAGCCCTGATCTCCCTAGGAAGCCAGCTCGGAGAGGGGAATGGTACTGAAAGAAAAGCTAGCCTTGATTGTGCCTGGGGGATGCAGGTGCCTCCAGGCTGAGCCAGGAGGAATCAAGAACAGCCTTGTGCGGCAGCCCACCTGTGCCTGGGATTTCTGCTGCTGCGGCTATGCTTAAGGCCCCATGAGATCACTCGAGATGAGACAAACCTTCTCGAAATAAAGCAGAGAATGGAGCCTTGGATTTTCTACTGGCCCCTGATGGGACATCGTTTTCTTCC
>NW_008454744.1:0-620 GCF_000622305.1 Nannospalax galili
CACACACACACACACACACACGTTAACTAAAAATACATCTAAATTAAGAAGTTTTCATGCATAGTACAAACTTGTTCATCTTTTAATATAAAAACAAGGACTTTTCCTTTATGGGTTTTCCAGGAACACTACCTACCCCCAACACTTTGTGGGAAACCTGGAGCATCCCCCAAGGCAGGTGGGCAGGTGTCACTGTGGACTGCACGGGCTGTGTATGGTCTTCCAGCACTTTCCGAGGCTGGAGCCAGGTGCTGCCCTTCTTCGGCTGTGCAGACTCCAAAGGCACATGGACACGCATTACGTGGACCTGCGCAGGTCACTTGTTAATGCGTTTTATGGCAGGTTGGTGTGGACATCACCAACATCATCTGCCTGGCTTCAGAGACTCCATCCTGAGGCAGTTTTGCAAAGCTGGGGGATGGAGCCCAGGACCTCATTGTGAGGCAGGTGCCAAATGATTCCATTTGGAGGATGTTTTTCTATCATAAACACAGGAAGAAGTGAAATCTTGATTAAATGAAGATTGCTGAACTCAGGGTCCACTTTGTTTTGCTTGATCATCTTATCCACACACTGTTGTGTTGCTCAGCCTTCATTGCTGTGACAAAATACCTAAGACA
>NW_008454745.1:0-619 GCF_000622305.1 Nannospalax galili
CTCCAGGCCAGCTGGGGCTACGGGGAGACCCTGTCTCAAAAAGACCAAAAATAAAAATAAAAAGTAAAATGGACAAAGAATACAGGAAAAGGGAAAGCACGGATTTCCACAGCCAAAACATGCTAGAAACCAGCCGAGAGGAAGCCTAGACATTTGAGTTACAACTAAAAGAAGACACATCAACTGTGTGAAATACACTTGTGAGCTGAAGGAAATCAGGCAGGAAAAAAATGAAAGATAATCAGAAAAAGAATGTGTGAAAACATAAGAAAATCAACAAACAGATACAAATTAGCGCGGGAAACCAAACAGAAATGACAGAGCTGAGAAATACAAGTTAAAAATCCAACAAAGAGTTTTGACTGCACATTTAAAAAGAAAGCAAACTTGAAAATATTTTGAAAGAAATTATCCAGTAGGAAAAACAGAAAAGGGAAAGAAGTAGAAAAAGAATCTGCTGTCAAGCACGCTCACATGTACATCAGAGAAATATGAGACGAACGTGGGGGCTGGAAGATGGCTCAGCTGGTGAAGTATAACCCTCTAACACCTATGTAAAAAAGCCAGGTGTGGGCCGGAGAGATGCTCAGTGGTAAAGAGCATTGACTGCTCTTGCAGA
>NW_008454746.1:0-620 GCF_000622305.1 Nannospalax galili
AATCTCTGAGTGATGTGTGTAAAGGGTTCCAATGTGGACATGCAGAATATTCATGATTTATAGAACCTCTGTGTACCTGGGGGCTCCAAATCCTGGTGTGATGACTGGAAACTCAGCCTTTGACTTCCTACTCTATCCATGGGAAATTATATTGATTTGATATTGATTTATTTATTGTGGTGTGGATTGAACCCAGGGCCTCACATTTGCTAAACACAAGCTCTACCACTGAGCTACAGCTTCTATTGTCTTTTTTTTTTCAAGCTTATGAGTTGGAAAGATGGCTTAATGCTAAGAGTACGGGCTGTTCTTACAGGGTACCTGGGTTCAGTTCCCAGCACCCAAATGTAGGCTAACAACTATCTGTAACTCCAGTTCCAGGAAATCCAATGCCCTCTTCTGGCCTCTGCAGGCACTGCACATACAGGGTGCACTTACATACATGCAGGGAAAACATACACATAAAATAAAAATAAATAAAAAATTTAAAAGATATATAGAGAGCGAGAGAGACAGAGAGACAGAGAGAGACAGAGAGACAGAGGAGGGAGTCTCCAATCTAACTCTGGCTGGCCTCAACAACTTGTATAACTAAGGGTAACCTTCAACTTCTGATCCCT
>NW_008454747.1:0-620 GCF_000622305.1 Nannospalax galili
TTGGAAATGGAGTTACAGATGGTTAGGCACCATGTGGGTCCTGAAAAACAATCCCAGGTCCTCTGCAGGAGAAGTCAGTGCTCTTAACCACTGAGCAATTTCTCCAGCCCCTAAAATGCTCTTTTAAAACTCTTGAAAACAATGAACAAAAAATAAAGAAGAAAGCACATCACCTAGAGTCCATCTCATTCATAAGATATAATCAGCATTAGACTGTCACAAACATAATTTTAGCCAACTCATCTAGTCTGGTTCAGCCAGAGGAGCAGACTTTTAGGGAGTATATATGAATAGATTTATTGCAGGGAATGGGTTTACACAAACTTGGGAGCCACGGGCCAGGCTAGCAGGAAGGGTAGGGGAGAACTGTCAGCCCAAGAGCAAGCAGAGAACAGGCAGCATTCCCTCTTCCTGGAGAAAACCTCAGCTGTGCTCCCAGAAGTTTGACTTCATCAGTAATCTCCCTTGCCTAAAGCCAATTGACTATGAACCTGAACCATATCTTTAAAACAAATATCTTCTGGCTAAGATGCATCTTAAAAGGTAGGCAACATCATTGTAATTAGGGAAAAACCACTTTAAGATTTCATCTTACCCCAGTCAAACTGGCTAAGATCAAG
>NW_008454748.1:0-618 GCF_000622305.1 Nannospalax galili
GACAGCTGGGGCTACAGGGAGACCCTGTCTCAAAAAGACACCCCCCCAAAATATATTAAAGGGGCTAGGGAGATGACTTAGTCCAATGTCTGCTGCACAGGCATGATGGTCTGAGTTCCATCCCCAGTACCCATAGAAAGCTGAGCATGCCAGTGTCTGCATGCTAGTGCTGGAGACACAAAGACAGAAAGCCTCTCGGGACTTGCTGGTCAGCCAACCTAGCTCATCAGTGAGTTCTAGATTCAGTGAGAGACCTCGTCTCAAAACATAAGGTGGAGAGCAATAGAGGAAGACACCTGATGTTGACCTGTGGCCTCCATAGGCATCCACACATGTACACAAACACCCCTCCCACTTTCAAAATGGTATTACCGCTACAAAGGATATTTACCATTATCTATTTTCTGAGCTGTTCGGGGATCAAAGTTCAAATACTTCTGCAATTCTGGAGTCCAGTTTTTTACATCATTTTCACTATACCTTCCTTTCCAGCGTAAATGGCTCCAAGGGTTTTTCAACTGGATAAATCTCAGGCCCTATATTAAAAAAACAAAACAGAGCTGGGAGTGGTGGTGCACGCCTATAGTCCCTGCACTTGGGAGGCAGAGGCAGGCGGAT
>NW_008454749.1:0-620 GCF_000622305.1 Nannospalax galili
TATATATATAGTGGGGTTATCAGACCAAAACCCTAACACACACTGAGAAAAATCTATATGCAATCATCATAGAACTGTATATACTTTAAAAATATTTTTGTTCTATGACAACTTCATGCATGTATGTAATAATCATAATCAGTTACAACCCCATTCTTCTCTCTCATCCTCTTCCATCGCATGCTGAAAACCTCCTTTCCTGCCTGAAAGCCCACCCTTGACTTTTTAATCTTCTTTTCCTGTGGAATCCAGGGACTTTCCTTAGGGTTCCTTGCATTAGTATGGGTGGGCAAGATATCAGTGGCCACACCAGTGCAGAAAATGATATCCCCCGTACTCGGTAACCAATAACTGTCAATTTTCCCTCAGGTAAAGGCCCTCCCCAACCTGTGATAAAATGTTGATGGACCAATATTGTGTAAGTCATATGCAGACACCCACAGATGCAGGAATTTCCTAAATGTTATAGGTTTGTAAAGTTAAAAAGGCATCTTTTGGATAACTCCAGCTCCAGGTGATCTGACTCCCATTTGTGACTTCCACAGGCAATGTGTACCATGGGTGCAGTTACATACGTTCAAGCTTAACACTCGTACACATAACAGAATGAATGAAGATTG
>NW_008454750.1:0-620 GCF_000622305.1 Nannospalax galili
GCCACCCCAGAACTAAGAACACTAACAGTTAAGAACCGACACTTACGTTGTCCTTTAACAATTATGAAACACATTCTCATACAGTGCCTTGCCTCGTTTTCAATTCCCATGCAAGTTGGAGTAGACAGGTATGTAGTATTTTAAAGAGTCCTCAAGTCCTGTTTCCTCCAGGACTAAAATCTAAGTTTTTTTTTTAAACAAATATTTTGTGCACACCTACTGTGTGCTGGGAACTGTTCTTGGGTTTATAGAACTTATAGTCAACTTGGGGAAAGGAAAACCACAGTGGAGTAAGTAATGAAAACAGACGAATGCAAATTTGCAGCATTGCTACCAGAGCAATAGAAAGTTCAATACAAGCCTACGATGAAGGGATCTAATTAAGACCAGGGGCAGCTGTTCTGAGCTGTGATGAACAAGAATTAAGTAGGCTAAAAGAGAGAGATGAGTGATCATACAGAGAGAGAAGAGTGATCATGCAGAGAGAGAAGAGTGATCATGCAGAGAGAGCGAGAAGAGTGATCATACAAAGAGAGAGAGAAGAGTCATCATGCAGAGAGCAGCGTGTGCAAAAACCAAAGTATCCAAATCTCTTAACGTTTTTTATTTATTTATTTATT
>NW_008454751.1:0-619 GCF_000622305.1 Nannospalax galili
GTGTGTGTGTGTGTGTGTGTGTGTGTTATGCAGAAACCATAGGAGGATGTTGGGTGTCCTCCTCTGTCACTCTCTGTCTTATTACCTTGAGACATTTACTCTCACTCAGCTAAAGTTAAGCTGGCAGCCAATCAACGCCAGCAATCTTCCTGGTTCCATCCCCTACAACACTGGAGTTATGGAGATATAGGCCCACAGGTGACCAGGTCCAGCTTTTTTATATGGGTGCCAGAGATTTGAACTCAGGTCCTCCTGCTTGCTCAGCAAGTGCTCTTACCCACTAAGCCATCTCCCTAGACTTCATATAGCTCTTATTAGAGTAAGTAGGTTAGAAAAGAGGTTGATTCTGTCCACTGAAATACCTTTTCCTCCAGGGTCAGATTTTCCATTTCCCTGCCTTTCACTATCACAGACTTTCTTCAAACTTCTGCTGATCCAAGGCAGTTTGCTCACATTTAAGACTTCAGGATGAATTCACTGGAAGGCCCCTGGGAGCCCTGGGGATCTGGAAGGTAAACCTCATGACTCTCTTACTAGAGGGTGAGAAATGGCCTTTCTAAGTCACCACCCCCACTGCCACCAAATGACAAGATTGAAGTTGAGTTGATTCCAAGTCCTG
>NW_008454752.1:0-620 GCF_000622305.1 Nannospalax galili
TGATGGTGGTGGTGGTGATTGTAATGATGGTAGTGGTGGTAATGTAGATGGTGAGCCACACACATGCTGATTGTGTCTCATGATGCCGAAAGCTTACTCAGCATTCCATCTTCACCATCTTTTCCCTCTGACATGCTGTCCTTGGACCAGCCATGTGGCCATCACCTGTACCGCTACCAGGAATGCAGTCAACTCTGCCTCCCGGCTGCCCAGGTGACTGAGATGCACATGGCTACTTACCATCATCTGGAAGGGGGAGCACCATCTGAAGTTGGGGAAACTGAGGCATAGGGAAGTGCACAGCCAGCAGAAAGTGGATGTGCTTGCCCTAGACACAGCCTCATTCCATCACAGAACACTGAGCAGGGCAGTGATAGTTGCCCGGCTCTGGCGGCCTCCCCATCAGAGAGTGTCCCCCTGCTCCCAAGGCTGCTTCAGGTGGATGAGAGGCGAGGAGGCCTCCGGAGAACAGTGACCTTGTTCAAATTACTCTGGGGAAAGGACACTCCCAATCAAGACGCAGCACTGTGTGCCTCAGCACACAAACATTCCCGAAAGAGGGGGAAATTAAGTCTTTGAAATAACATTAATCATGCTAACTCTGGACCGGTTCCCTTCTC
>NW_008454753.1:0-620 GCF_000622305.1 Nannospalax galili
CATGAGCTCCTAACATCTATTCAATATTCAAATTTATTATACCATTTCCATTTGTTTTTATTTCTTTCACTTATTGATTGGAGAAAATTAAATACTAATTTTAAAGAATATTTATTATTTTAAATTTTTATGTGCACAAATGTTATTTCCTGCATGGATGCAAGAGCAGATGTGTCATGCAATACCTGTGGAAATCAGAAGAGGAAATCAGATACCCTGTTTATGGATCGTTCTTAGCCACCACATGGGTGTTGGAAGCAAACCTGGGTCCTCTGCAAAAGCAGTCAGTGCTCTTACCACTGAGTCATCTCTCAAGTCCAAAATACTAACTTTTAAATGAAAACCATAATGTAAACATTTATAAATAGGACTATATAGGAAAGTGAAGAGACAATATGTTTACAGAACCATCATCTGACTTTCTTTCTTGTTTCCTTCCTTCTTCCCTCCCTCCCACTCTCTTTCTCTCTCTCTCTTTCTCCTTTTTCTTTTTATTCCATACTGCAATCCATGAGCAATATTTTATTTTGGGTATAGCAAAGATGCTTCTATTACAAAATTTTCTCTTTTGGTTATTGACTATTGATATACAAATTCAGAAAAGAACAGAGAAAAATCAA
>NW_008454754.1:0-620 GCF_000622305.1 Nannospalax galili
AAACATTATTTTGTAGCTCAAGTCAGCCTGGACCATTTCTACACCTACCCCCGATTTTCTGGGTATCTGACCTCTTGGCCCTGAAGCCCTGTCCTTTCTCATTTTCGTCCAACTAAGAGTGGCTAAGTGTTTAACTGTGCCTCACTGACTCCTTCGTGAACTCAGATCCCACCATTCGGATGCTTTCACTCTTCCTCCACGAAGGGAAACAGAGCCCCATTGTGTAACATCCATCCCTCTCGTACTTAATGATCGGGCATTTCCTGAATATTGGGCTGTAGCTAATGTGTGCTCATTTCACCAGAGAGTATCATTTTTTCCAAGTTCACTTTGCATGAGCAACTTGGCATTTTCACAGATGAACACGGATGGCTTGAATAAGATCCATTTTACACAATCACACAATAAGACAGACTCACTAAAGAGTGTATTGAAAGGAAAAACAGATGGAAACTAGACCGGAAAATCGAGCTGTCCTCAGTGGAGGGGGTCAGGTTGCAGGGGACGCTGCTGGACTAAGGGAGTAGTCCAGATATCCAGTATGCAAACAGCAAAAGTGGGCCAGTGCCCAAGGCTAGAGGGGGGACAGGGTGTGGGGTGGGAGGCTTTGCATCTGCTCA
>NW_008454755.1:0-620 GCF_000622305.1 Nannospalax galili
TACCGTTGAAGCCCTAACTTTGAGAGGAAGTATGTTTAGATGAGGTCATGAGGTTGAAGCCACCACGGTGAGATCAGTGTTGTTAGGAGAAAAGAAGATACTGGGTCGTCGTTGCCACCAAACAGCTGAGAGAAACGATGGAAAATCGAGTATTTTATCTGGGGCCCTCATTTCAGAGGCTTCTCCCTCGGCTGGTGGCTCCACTGCTCTGGGCCTGCCATGAGGCAGAGCATGATGATGGATCCAAGTTGGTCACTTCATGGCAACCAGTAAGCAGAAACAGAAAAATACAGGAAGGGACCAGGGACAAGAGACCCATCAAAGTGGCACCTCCAGTGCCTACTTCCTCCAACCGGCTCCCACATCCTGCTTTCCACCACCTCCCTCTGACACCATCACAGTATGAATCCATCAAGGTGTTGATGGGTCTTGCACTGAGAAGGACGGACCCCTCAGGACCCAGTCACCTGCAGAGAGCTCCATCAGCAAACTGCCTCAAGAGCCTCAGGATTCCAGACTCAAACCACAACAGAAGAAGCTCTCTCTGACTTTGTCTCTCTGTCTCTGTCTCTCTGTCATACACACATACACACACATGAACACACATATGCACTCACACA
>NW_008454756.1:0-620 GCF_000622305.1 Nannospalax galili
CTGTGGGCCTCTTCTGGCTCATCCTCCAACCTCCTTTTTTTAATCTGTCTTCACCACCAAGCCAGGCTGCCGTGGCTGGCTGATCCAGAGACAGACAGCAGTCCATGGGGACTGTGGATGTGATCCAAAGGTTAGCAGGAACCTATGAAACTGCAACTCCTCATTCAGTCTGCCGATTCCTCAAGACTTGGCTCTCATGTCAGTTGCCTCTTAGTGGACGAAATTCAGGGAAATGGTCCAGACCTCTGAGGAGATCTCCCAATGTGCTGATTATTTTCAAAAGCTGCTGAGAGCAGGTAGACGTGATACACGGCCCTGCTCCTTCTTCACGACAGCACCACCCTGTGATTATGGCACTTACTTGTCTTTATTTTTCCCTTGACTCATTCACTTGTTTAGCATTGTTCACAGTTGACTCTGCACACCCATTGACCTTGCACAACTGTTGCAGTTTGCTTACTCTTCCCAAACAAGCTCAAAAAAGAAAACCATGCTGAAACTAACGTGAGGTGGATGTTTCCGACTGGAGCAGACTTTCATGCAGGGTCACTCCTTTCTAAGGAAGTGGAAATCAGAGAGAGAGGCAATAAACATGCGAGAACAGCCACTTTTCTACATGT
>NW_008454757.1:0-620 GCF_000622305.1 Nannospalax galili
TGTTCTTTGAGTCCCACCGGAGTCGGCGGGCGGGTTCTCGGGCGCGGTGTGCGGCGTATGGCCAGGATGCTGGTCGGATTGCGCGGCGCGGCGGCGGGCCGATGCGTCCGGGCCGGAGGCTCGGTGGCCGCCCTTGGGTTCCGCGCGGGTCGCGTGCTGGCTGGGTGCTCCGAATGGTGTGGGCTCCTCTGTTGTACAAGCTCGCGGCATTGGAATGGCCCTCCGAGAGCTGGAGGCCGGAACGTGACTGTAGTGGCTCTTTGGGGTGTGCGTGGGCCTCGTGGAACCTGGGAGCTCCCGACAGATTTCGGTACCAGTTCGTGCTTTCACGAACCGGTAAGCCAGGAGACGTAAAGGTTCCGGGAGGAAATGCTGTGGAGTGGAAGAGCTAGCTGTACACAGGCTCAGCGCACGGTGCGGAGAGTCAGTACTGAGTACACGTTACCTAGACTCTCGGCTGGGGAAGTATGTCAACAGAAGGCTTAAGGGTAAGGAGAGTTTAAAAATTTGTCTGTAGTGATTGATGTGTTAAGAAACTTGAGCTGGTGTTTTTTTCCCTTTAATACAGGGTTGGTCCATTTTCTAAGAAGGATTGGTGTGATGTGAAAGCTCCAGCTATG
>NW_008454758.1:0-620 GCF_000622305.1 Nannospalax galili
GACACCTCCACATAAGGGCTGACCACCCAGGAGACAGAACCAATGAGTATACTCCTAACAGTTACTTGGCAATCGGAGACACTGTGTGGGCACACGGCCATGGCCTAACAAACCACTGAAGTTCCCCACTAAGCACAAGACATCTTGGTCCAAAACACTCCCCTGTGTCTGCTTGCTTCCAGTCTGAGTGGCTAACATTCTTACGTTGCCTTGTCCTCACAATCATTGTTGTCCTCATAGCCTCTCACTTTTGTGGCGAGTTCCCCTTCAACCACTCTAAACCCAACTCCTCTACAACTTCTTCCCCCTAAAATGGATAGCTTTCCCTCACACCGTGAGGAACCCCAACTCCAGTCCCTAAAATCCCTCCTGGTAACCCGTGGCCTAAAGATTAAGCTTAATGATTTAGAAAACTTCTGGGCAGAGGCATCTACTCTTGCCCCATGGATCTCCCCTGAAAACGTTTGGGACCCAGATCTCTGGATGAGGGTGCTCTTTCTAGCCCATAAACGGGAAATACAGGAAGTTACAGCGCCCACTGCCCCCTTTTTTCCAATTTTATTGGGTTTCCTTGGTTGTATTAAATCTGGCTCTCCTGAGGATATCCTAAAATCCTTCAA
>NW_008454759.1:0-620 GCF_000622305.1 Nannospalax galili
TCCTCCTGCTCCCTCTTCCACAATGTGCCCTATGCCTTGGAGAGGGGCGGTGACAGAGATGTACTGTTTAGGACTGAGCGATGGTAGTTACTTGTTCTCAGCGCTTTGATCTGCTGAGTTTTGCTTCCATTGGTCCTCATTGCACAGAAAAACATCTCTCACCATGGCGGGGGATGGCACTAATTGTGGATATAAAAACATGAACATTAAGAGAGCAACATGACAGCAAATTCATTCAGGAAAACAACAGGGGTAGGTTTGACCTTAAGGTCTATGTTCTCCTAAGTCATGAGCTTTTGACAAGGTACAAGGTATGAATTCCCTCTAGTGGAAAGGACCTCAAATTTAGTCAAAAGGCAGTTTGTTACCTTTACAGCAGTCATGACATCACTGCTCCAGTGGGTACATCTTGCCTGACAGGTTGTATAGTAGCACAGAGGGTGCATACCTGGGTGAGACCCTGATGACTTTTCTCACCTGACAGCCTGCATAGCACCTTTTGGCACTGTGAAAGATAGTGGCTAGGGACGAAAGATCAGTTCCAGTGTAATTTCTTTATTTCTTGCAATTGAAGTGTGTGGTGTGCTCAGCAATAGGGTATCACCATGAAGATCTGGTAG
>NW_008454760.1:0-620 GCF_000622305.1 Nannospalax galili
ATGTTGGAATTAAAGCTGAGGAGAGGAAAACCTCTCAACCTTGAGAAGCTGCGTATCCTTTGTCCAGGCCCCACCTGAACTTCTCAGCACTGTGTTCAGAATGGAACGCTGTTCTGTGGGCTTTCAAACAAAACCGGGGTGAATTCTTGCAAGAAGCACAATTATCCAGATAATGATTGGTTCTCTATGAATTTGTTTTCTTTGAGGAGATCTGAAGATAAGGAAGGATGTGAGGCCTCGTGGTGTGGTCTGGTACAGCTGAGCTCAGTGACTTTCCAATTTATAGACGAGTACATTTAATTTTTTAACAGATTATATACGAGATACTGAGTGACATTAAACACAGAGTTAAATCAACCATAGTCCATTTAAAGCAGCCTTACAGAGAGATTTCTCAAATCCACCAGCCTGCTGAACATATCCCCATCTCGACACATCTGCCAATAATTTCCACAGCACTAAGCCTGCCTAATGCACCCCTTATTGTGATTTTCCCCCGAAGCCTGAAATACAGGTGACACCTACTGTCTGTGGCCTGGATGGCAGTGATGAGAGAAAGCCTTTGGATTTGTGATGATTGGAAGTTTTGTGAGTACAGACCTGAGACTGACAAAATCTTT
>NW_008454761.1:0-620 GCF_000622305.1 Nannospalax galili
ACCTGGAAGAAAGTAGTGCTGAGAACAATGTAGTTCCAGAGAGAAATAAGGCCTTAAGCAGCAACTGAGATATTTTGGCAAAGAGTCTGGTTGGAGTATGCCCATAGCCAGAAAGCTTGCTTGAGGCTAAGTTGAAAAGCAAGGGACTAACTTCTTTGGAGGAGGATATTTCAAGACAGCCTAATATAGAAATGATGGTGTGGCTATTAATGGTGGATGTTATGCAGATCTACAGTGAAAAAGAGCAAACATGGCAGGAAGAAATACAAAATGTACAGTATGGATTGAAAAAGAGCACTAAGAAGATCAATGTTAGAGCCAAGGCATGTGCCAAAGGAAAAGATCCCTTTGATAAGGAGATTAAAGTGACTAAGGAGAGGCCTAGAGATTTTTATTTAAATAATGGCAATTGTGCTTCTAGGGCAAGACCACACTTAGCTAAGCCTCCAACTTGTGAAAGGGACATGCCGCAGGGGTTTTCTACTAGAAAACCACTGACAGAGAAAAGCTTCTAAAGTGGGTGAGGCAGGCTGGGGTCCATCCAAAACTTTCGGGTAAGCTTGGCAGTATAGTTCACCTGGTGCTGGCTTTAGAGGCATGAAAGATGCAAGAGTGAAGGG
>NW_008454762.1:0-620 GCF_000622305.1 Nannospalax galili
CCCCCTCCAAATATTATACAACTTTATAATTTCCTCTACTATTCTAACACATCTGTGTTTTATTAAATTTATTCAATGGTTACTAATATTCACTATAATGCTCATTTATCAGGTATCATAAAAAGTTTTGTGTGAGACTATGATACTATAATCTGCCAATTTGTCTGGAAAGACCACAGTTGTAAAATGGCTGCTATGTTTCCAACAGGAAATGACCATATGGAAGAGTGAGAATAATTTGTACCTGCAGGAAAGAGCGATGATGGTCATCACCAGTGTATTAACCTTTGCATCCAGGAGAGTCAAGAAATACGTAAGTCACAAGCGGCAGTAGCACTAGCAAGCCTGTATCTAGGGCGCCACTTGACATGCCTCAGGTCTTGAGAGTACTAGATGCTGGCTTAGTGTCACTCTGCTGGTAGGTAGAGTTAATCGGGAAAGGAACCAACAGCCCACATGATTTTGAATTGACCAGAGCAGTGTTTCTCCAAGGATTGATCAAGCTGCATTATACTTTATATACACAGTATGAATGTGTCAAACCAGATTTTTGCTGTCTACATTCCCTGTTGACCACATATTATTTGTGTCCTCATAAATATTTTCATCCTTAGCTTCCT
>NW_008454763.1:0-618 GCF_000622305.1 Nannospalax galili
AAAAAGAAGTGTTTGAAGATATAGCCCCACACCAGTGACCTCTAAATCAAACTTCTAGGTAGATCATGCAACATCACAGACTACCTGAAAAGTTACTGATCATTACTGAAGAAACTGAAATCCCATAAATTCTGCCCTAAATTGGACAACGAAAGAGTGGTCACTGCCGTATTTAAATTTTATTCTTGGGTTTCTGACACCTAAAGTATACATTCAGATGCTAGTTCTTACAAAAGCATTTTATTTTGTTTTAAAATATCAAAAATGTTTAGAAATATTTCTTCCATTTAATGAAGGAAATCCACCAAACATTAAAGACATAGTTAATAACAATAAGGGTTATAAATGGTGAAATTATCACATAACAGATGCTAAAAATTTCCTTCTGAAAACTTGAAACATTTCCAACCCACCTACAGAAAAGTACCTGCATAGGTGGGTGTGTAAGAGTGGGCAGGAAACTGAATGAATGTTAAAACCTCCCACCTCATAGGTAAGTCACAGATGAGCAGCTTTGAATCTCAGATATTCTAAGGTAGAGAAGGAATTCTCTTAAACAATTTTTAATCTTTTTCTACATTTAATCAATTGTGTGTGTGTGTGTGTGTGTGTGTGTGT
>NW_008454764.1:0-620 GCF_000622305.1 Nannospalax galili
AAAAAATAAAGTAAGGGAGGCTCACTGGAAGGTTCATATTTTGGAGGTAAGCAAGCACAGCAACTATTTCCCAAGTCCACTGAATGGGCCGCACAGCTTGGAAAGGTTTTGCATGATTTGCAAAGTGTCATTTCTGCCTAGGGCAGAAGTGACTTCCATCTGATCGGACATCTATATATTTATTATTTAATGCAGGGCCTTCCATGTGTGAGTGCTCATCATAAATCCCCACAAACATTGACCACCTCAGGTGATTATAGCAACAGACGCTGACTGACAGGATCACCTGCAGTGGACCTTGGGAATGTGGCTGAAGTGAGCTCTTTGGAGATCTGCCTGTGATCTGCTTTCCTGTTACCTTTGGCTTACTTCCTTTTGTAGGGCTGATGAAATGCTGAAGGTTCTACAAACTTAGACCTAAAGGCCTCAGCTCAGGGGATTTCTTGTTAGAGGCCACATTTGTTACTTTGTTGGTGAGACTAAAACCACACTCATCACAATTAGGGAGGTAGAAAGCTGGGCGTGGAGAGCAGTTCCTGTCATTCACTATGACTGACTACTTCTACACAAGAAGGAAACTGGAGATAGGACATCCTCAGACTTCTATGGACTGTCCTGCC
>NW_008454765.1:0-620 GCF_000622305.1 Nannospalax galili
TTCCATTGTATAAGGACGTAATTGAGAAGGTCCTGTTTTAAACCAGAAAGTGGATCCTCACGAGATGCTAAATCTGCTGATGCTTTGATTGTGTACCTCCAGTGTTTAGAACTGTGACAGTTGTAGCCACCTAGGCTATGGTATTGGCTGTAGCTACTGCAGCAGATGACAGACACTTTCTAGAAGCGTATCTTGGCCATGCTAGTTAGAATTTTAGCTTGCCTTCACTCCCCCTTTCTCCCGCTTTGCAGCTTTTCATGATATCATCTAACATAGTGTTTTCTGATCCATTCTGTTTACTGCCTCCCTTTGAGACTGTTGCCTGCTTTGTTCACAGTGATGCCCCTGAGTGCCTGCAACAGTGCTCAGCACATGCTAGACACTGAGTTCTTCGTTGAACCTGTAAAGAAATGCATGCATGCATGCATCTCTGTGATAATCATGTAGAAGAGGAAAAGAAGCTTCAGACATAAGCTAAAAAGGCAGAGCTTGGATTTGAAGCTGAGTCTTATAGGCTCTAAGATGTGTCAGAATTTTTTTTTCAGAGAAACGATACTTAAGCTACGGATTGGTTTTCCTCTAGAGGAAAATGCACAATCCATAGTGATAGAGGGGAGAAA
>NW_008454766.1:0-614 GCF_000622305.1 Nannospalax galili
CTGGACCCTGCTCTGCCTTTCACCCCACAGCTAAACTCTGAATCTTAGCTCTTGAGCCTGACTCCAGCAGCTCCACCAGCAGCCCCTCCCTGCACTGGTCTGGTCCCTTATCAATACAGATGCTCATCCCACCTCTGAAACCTCTTGAACTCTGTTGCAGCCTCTTCAACTTGTGTTCATTCTGTAACGCATGATGTGCTCATAGACATATGGAGATATTTACTGTGTGCTGTTGTGATACGTGATATGAGAGTTAATATTAGTAATTAAGACTGAAATAAAAATACCTGCGTAGCCAGGCTACCAAGGTAGATAGATTATATGGCAAATTGCTGCCGTTAAAACTGATAAACCTTGTGTATTTATTGTTAGTCAATAAATTCTGTTATTGTGTAAAGACACAAACCTATTTGTCTATGTTTCTGGCATAACACACACATGACATCATATATACACATATACACACAAAGTACATGCATATGCATACATGAATAAACATACATGTACACATAAAAGTACACATGCATATATACCCACAGGTTGTACACATGTACATAAGCATATATACAACCTACCTTGGAGCACACACACACACACACACACACACACACACA
>NW_008454767.1:0-620 GCF_000622305.1 Nannospalax galili
TCTATACATACATTCGTCTGTACATACATACATATGTCCATTCATCCATCCACCCATCCATTCATTTGTACATAACATATGTCCATTGGTCCATCCATCCTCGCATACATCTATCCATCTGCTCATCCACCTGTCCACCCACACCACCATCTTCCTACCAGCCACCTATTCATCCACTCATCCATCTACGTACCCACACAGCCACCCCCTACCAACCATCCATCAGCCACTGATCTGCCTCTGAATACAACCCACCCACCCATGAGTCTGCCCACACATCCATCCACTCACCCATCTGTCTACCACAAACCCCTCATCCACCCATCTATCCACCCACCCATTAATGTTTGGTGGGTTCTTACGGGGTTCCTTAATGTTGGGACTCTAACGAAAACATTCCCCTTAACTGTTGGCCTAGGCTTTTGGGAAACAATCTGAGATGGAGATTCTTTGTGGCTTGTGTTACCGAGTACTAAGGAAACTTTGTTGCTCGTGGAACCCTGTCCTGCACATTACTGCCCCAGCAGCCTTCAGAGCCATCTGCTGGCTAATCGCACCTGCTGTTGTAGATGTTCTGTTTCAGTTCTTTCCACTTAGCCTGTGAGGACTGAATGCAGGAA
>NW_008454768.1:0-620 GCF_000622305.1 Nannospalax galili
CCTCCTGTTATAGATTTTATTTTAAAAATAAATTATTTTAAAAATTGCAGAAATTAATTATTCTTTGCTAGATATGGAGGAACATGAAGCATACTTACTTTGTTTAAAGATTTTCCAATGTCCTTAATATTTATCTGCAGAATATTTCCAATAATTGGGAGAGGAGTAGGGCCAGGAGGGAGCTTCCCCCTCCCAGAGCTCTGTCTCCAGAGTGAGAAGAGAAGCAGACAGGAGAGACTGAGCACCAGCACCACCACTGGATCCATGGCAGCTGTTTCTGCTTACAGAGACAATTGTAAGCTTGCAGTCCAAAGCTTTTATAATCCTAGCTGATAATTCCACATGTGCCTCTAATGTGTATGTGACGAGTCAGCTACGTGCACTTTAATCTCTCTTCTGTGTGGCCTCTGCCCCACTTTAAACAAGAAAAAAAGCTGTTCCTTAATCTGGCTCTCTTTCAACTGCCCCACCCCAATGTCAATGGAGAAATGACAGATACGGCTACAGTCAGAAGGCAGGCCCAGGGCCTGCGTGACTCAGGGAACCAACAGGTGCAGCAGGAACAAGAAATACCCCCTGCCTCCTTAGCCCAGTACAGGGTCAGGCAACCGGAGCCAATA
>NW_008454769.1:0-620 GCF_000622305.1 Nannospalax galili
AATTTTCAAAGACTATGGGGATTTATGGAGTTGGGGTGTATTTTATATCATGATAGTAACATCAGACTTTGGGGACAAGAATTTGGAAGCTATGGCTTAAAGTGGTGTGTCTGTGAATCAAGCTGACAAAAGGTAGATTGTGCTGGTTAGCTTTAAATATCAACTTGCCATGACCTAGAATCACCTGAGAAAGTAGTCTGACTTGAGGGATTTCCTGGACAAGACTGGCCTACTGGTATTTCTCATACTTAAGGCCCAGCCCACTAGGGGGCAGCACCATTCCCTAGGCAAGGAATCCTGGAGTTGTGTCATTTCTCTCTGCTCTTGATGTAAATGTGATATGACTAGTTGCTTAGAGTTCTTGCCTTGACTACCACAGAGATGGACAATGCCTGGACTTGTAGCCAAGTCAACCCTTTCCTTCCCATGATGCTTTTGATCAGAATGTTTAATTATAGCAACAGAAATGAAACTAGATCAGAAATTGGTTCTAAAGCTGAACATTCACACACCCCACAAGCTACAAGTCCCAAAGAAACAGTACCACATTCAACAAAAAGCTCTACAAGCTTACAGTGCTATTAGTAGTAGCCCCAAACTAGAAACAGCCAATGCCCGTC
>NW_008454770.1:0-620 GCF_000622305.1 Nannospalax galili
TTTTATAGCATGCTAATACAGCAATTAAGTTTTCTGTGGTTCTGTCATTTAAAATTCACAGCGTACTTGAATGTATTTCCATTTGCATAATTCCTAGTCTGCTTAATTATCAAGAGGCCTCAATGTGCACGTGTTCTCTCCTCTAGGAGTGGGATGTCAGGAGAGTGTATGGGTTTTTATCTCCCCTGTTCCAATGGTGGTGTAGAATTTAGAAGTTGTGTCTCCCTTATCATTTGGGGAGCAGGACACTGTCTGAGGACGCTGCTGTTATTTCTGCCTGGCTGTCTACACTGTCCCTGATGACCACCAGGTAGCCCCTCTGCCCTGTCCTGCCCAGGCCCCTCTGTCTTGCTGTTGCACACAGCACCCGGCCTTTCTTTCACCAGGCTGTTTTGATCTTTGCCCAGGCTGGATCTGCTTCCTGTCTATGCAAACTTTGTCCACCCTTCTATCTTCTCCACAGCCACAACCAAACCACAGTAATGTATGCTAACTTGGGGTGGGGCAGCTGGAGAGATGGCTCAGCAAGTAAGAACCCTGACTGCTCTTGCAGGGGACCCAGATTCAGTTCCCAGCACCCACATGGTGGTTAACAACCATCCGTAACTCCAGTTCCAGGT
>NW_008454771.1:0-620 GCF_000622305.1 Nannospalax galili
AGGAGCAACTGTGGTGGTCATTACTGAGGAAGGACAAGAAAATAAGCCATTCCCAAACTGATAAGAGGTCATCAACGCCTCAGAAGGAAATGGCCCTGTACATTGTTGAGACTGAGAAAAATCTTGAAAAAAAAAACACGCATAGGTAGAAGAGGGAACTGATGGCTATGCAAACAGTGGAAAGTATAATTTGTTTCAGTGACACACACAGCACACCAATGGAAGTTAATTATTGCATTGAAGATTCCACTGTAGTCATGGCTAAAATGATAGGCGTTAGCACAGATGTCTGTGGTGGCCACACTTTATCATCTTTGCCTCATTTCCAATTCTTTCTGAGGTTGTACGGATACATCTAAGAGTTGAAATTCCTAGTGCCAATAATGTTTTATTTGCTTCAAGGCTTTTCCAGGGCTGCAGATATCAAAGGGGACACCTCCAACATGCTGAACAGAAATTCAGAACTGGAGCAACTGGTGTTCCTGAGAAACCTTAACGAGTGAGGAAGCAGGAGAAGAAGCATCAACCCTCAGGTGGTAATCATAGGAGACATTCTGGACCTTTCTTTGAATGCACAGTTGAAATGGAGCCTCCCTTGGTCACAGCAGTGTCGATTTCTC
>NW_008454772.1:0-620 GCF_000622305.1 Nannospalax galili
AAAAAAAATAAAAAGAGTCTAATGGATTACACTTCCAAGATTAGGTTTAAGTACAAACTGTCAGAGCAATGCTCATTTGAAGATATGGGAACAGAGTTTACTGAACCTAACAAGTATTATGGATAACTGCTAATCAATATCTGTACTTACTCTGTTCCACCAGGACATGGGGCCAAGGGAATAGCAGCAGGGCTGCTTTCATGGCTGGGAGCATGTCAAGATTGGCACAAGGTACCCACTGTGAAGGACTCTATCATATGCTTTTAACCACCCTACAACCCTAAAGATTACAGGTGGATTCTCCACACATGAGTAAAAAGGCCTGTGCCAGAGGAAACCACAACTTGGACTGCAAAGCAATACCCTGAGCAACCACTTCGAATCACCCTGCAGAGACGATGGGATCCCACCAGAGGACTTCAGCCCTGAGCTGACTGTCCCCAGAAGTTGGCCAGTCCATGCACATCAGAAGCTGGAGGGGCCTACAGCCCTGTTCCAACTACTCCAGAGGCTAGGTGGTCTATACACAGATGAAGATTACAATATTATTGTATTACTTTTGCATTATAAGTCAGTTATTCTCACTCTAATTCATTATTACCGCTTGCTATGTCAACCTT
>NW_008454773.1:0-620 GCF_000622305.1 Nannospalax galili
TTCACACTATCAAATCTACAAAAAAAGAACATATAAAGGCACCTAATGATGGACAATTATGACCTTAACACTGTGGCCTGTTTATTATGACCCACATCCAGTAATTTTTATTATTAAGGTTGCTACTCTATTCAATCAACAACATCCAAAAAGAATTGTACTTACAGATTTGGATGACATGTTCAGTGTGGTCCCTATTTCTGTCCTCTCCTCTTAGGTGTAGTTTATCCCCTTTGAAGGGAAACAATGTAGCTTCCCAGGGTAGCTACGCTGTTACTCCTGAGCTTTATCATCACTGTCTTTACAGAAAAAATCTTCATAGCACTCATCTTCTTCAGGAGTACAGGGATGCCAGTACACAGAGAAAACCATTCTCAGCTAAGGTTGGGACTTCTTATCCACTTCTCTACTTCTGTGCTAGGTTTTGTCTGGCTTGAGCTTATATTGGTCTTGTGCGTGCTGCTATCACTGCTATAAACTCATATGAGTCATTTCCCAGTCTGGAAAACTTTGTCTCCTTGTGGCCATCCACCAACTCTGGCTGCCTCTTACAGTCTTTCCACTCCCTCTTCTGCAATGGTCCCCAAGACTTGGGTGGCAGAATTTATATATGTGTGTGT
>NW_008454774.1:0-620 GCF_000622305.1 Nannospalax galili
GGAGAGGGTATAGACCATAGAGAAAACCCCAAAGCTGTCACATCCCTAGACAAATGTAATTTCCTACTATGTGCTAAATACAGATCCTTTTATTTACAGATAAGTATGCCAGTCACCACTCAGCAAAGAAGATTCTTTTGCAACAGATGGAGACTACTACAGAGTTCCACAACTGATCACACACAGAGATTAAGTGTCTGTTAAATGCCCAACCCTAAGTGACACACCAACAATGGTATCTCTACATTAAGATTTAACAGAACAGAGTGGAACAAGGGATAGAAAGAATACTAATGCATCTCTCAACTCTTATCAAGAAAGCTCCTTTATACAGCAGAGGGCAATAAACCCAAAGGCTTAGGAACCATTGTAGAAGAGGAGGCAGAAAGAGTCTAAGAGCCAGGGCAAGAGGTTCATGATCATATGGAAATAGAGTCCTACATCTCCTGGGACCTTGTTCATATGAATGTACAATAATGGTGACAGCATGAACAAGATCCATGCAAACGCAAGCAGACAAAAACCCAGCATAAAAGTGGGGTACTGGGCAGCAGATCTTAATCTTAGCTGAAGAACTATTGGGCAGCTGATTACTACTGGGTGAAGAAGAGCTGATCTTC
>NW_008454775.1:0-620 GCF_000622305.1 Nannospalax galili
AAAATAAATATTTTTAAAAAGAGAAGAAAATAAAAGAAATAAGAGTCCTACCAAACTATTTTACTGATCCAAAGTAATCAATCATCTTAGCTGGGCATGGTGGCTCACATCTGTAATCCCCGCACTGGGAATCTAAGGCAAGAGGATCACCAAGAGTTCAAAACTATGGTGAGCTGCAGAGTGAAGTCTTGTCTCAAACAAAAAGGCATCTTAAAGAAGCTTAATGAGCAACTAAATGATATCAGGAAAAGAATAAGTGGACAAGATGAAAATTCAACAAATATAAAGCACTAAAAAAAAAAGTTTACCCCTGAAGAAAACAATGACTACTCCAAAAAGTATTCCACAAGAGTTTCGACTCTGTGGAAGAGAGAAAGGAGTCAGGTAGCTCAAAAGTCATTTGAAGCTATAGACAAAAAAAGAATGAAAAAAAAGAGTGAGGAACTTATACACCACCATGAGGTAAACCAATATATGTCTATAACATTCATACACATAAAATAATATTTTTTTAATTTTATGTGTATGTGTGTACTGCCTGCACGTAGGTAAGTGCACCCATGTAGTGCAATGCTCACAGAGGACAGAAGAGGCTGTCAGATTCCCTGGAACTGGAGTTA
>NW_008454776.1:0-620 GCF_000622305.1 Nannospalax galili
TAACACATACCTCATTGGGTTGCTGTGAGGCTTGAATGATAGCGCTCATAGTACACCATTAGGCATGTTTATCTCAGGAGGGAGCCAGGCTCAGATTTACCTCATTGGGTTCCTGCAAGGACTTGTGACACACCGTTTAGCGTAATACTGATTATATTAGCAGTATGAGTAGGACATAACACAAATTCTGACGGCCTAAAAGCATAGCATTTGGAGCTGCTTTCAGGACTGAGGAAACATGTGGAAGAAAAGGGAAAAGTAAAAGACAGTGTAAGCACATCTGTCCTAAATGAGCAAAAGAACTAAAGCAGGTTGTCCAGGAGACTGCCAGGTGGCAAAGGCACCTGAGACATGGCAGAAAGCACTCCTGGCACCCTAAAATGGACCCCATTATCCTACACTGTTGCACAGCTCCATTCCATGGCGTTCCATCTCCATTACAAACTTTGGGAGCTCTTTATTTATTGTAGCTGTCATAGCATGCACATGGAGGTCAGAGGACAAGTTGCAGAGTCAGTCCTCTCTTTCCACCGTGTGGCTCCTATGGCTCAAACTCAGATATCATCCCAAGAAGCACAGGGCTCTCTTCCTGGCTTCACAGGTTCAACACAAAGTCACGA
>NW_008454777.1:0-620 GCF_000622305.1 Nannospalax galili
CACTGGTGCAGCAGTGACACTTTTATCTTGGAGGTAATCAACAGCTACATAATTGGACTTCAAACTTACTCAATGGGTAGAAACTAATCTGTGGTACTGTAAACATAGCCAAATACACATGACTTGAGAGGTCTTAGATCTTAGCAATATCCCCAAGGTTGCCACATTCCTAGACAAATATAATTTCTTACAATGTAGAAAATATGGATCCTTATGTTTGTAGACAAATATCCCAGTCACTACTCATCAAAGTAGTTTCTTCTGCAACATACAGAGACTATTGCAGAGTTACACATAAACAATGTGAATTGCCCACGTCTAAGTGGCCCATCTACAATGCAACCTCTACACATAAGGATCACAGAACACATAGCAAGGGGTAAAGAGACTACTTACACATCTCTCAGTTCTCATCAATGAAGCTTCCTCATGGAACAGAGGGCCAGGAACAAAAAGGGTCATAAATGGCCAATGTATAGTGAGTAAGTGTCTGCAGAGTGTGGGTCCTTGGACAGGACTCTTACATTAAACTCCAGCCTCTCAGGACTCAGGGATCATTGTGGAAGAGGGAGTGGAAAATTGTAAGAGCCAGGGAGGATGTGCATGACCATATGGAAAAA
>NW_008454778.1:0-620 GCF_000622305.1 Nannospalax galili
GGGTCACAGCCACATAAAAGATGGGAGGTGTGAACAAGTTTAAGGGCTAGCATAGCCCATGCCTCAATGGCCATGGTAACTTTATGAAGTTGACTCCATGAAAAATGGGCCCATATTAGGAGGCCTTGGGTCTGCCATAGCACTCCTAGAGGGGTGTTTCTTATCAGGGATAACCAGAACTTGGATGGGCAACTTTGGCTGTATTCTATTTATAAATGCCTGGGATAGGTACTAATTGATGGCTGTAACAACAAGCTGTGCTTCTGGGAAGACCTTGTGGAGAATAGAGATTATGTCAGTATCCCACAGGAGGTCAAAGAGTGGTGTAAGCTCTTCCGTGGACATGGGTAAGATGCCCCGTATCCAATTTATGTTGCCACAGAGGTCTGCACCTCTGAAAGGGTAATTTCATTTGGCAAATTAGAACAGGAACTATAGGGTGAATGATATCTTGAATGGAGTGACCCAGAAAGGTATAAGGGGTATGTAACTGAATTTTGTCTGCTGCAATGGTGAGACCCAATGTTTAGAGGTTGGTTTTGACTTTTTGAAAGGCTCCTCACAAGATTTTAGGATCCTTATGGGCAATAAGAATGTCATCCATATAATGTAAAATATAA
>NW_008454779.1:0-620 GCF_000622305.1 Nannospalax galili
ATGGTGATGTCACATTGGAGCATTGTGATGACACATGAAACATTGTAATAGTACATTGGAGTGTTGTGATGTCACATGGGGGCATTGTGATGGCATAGGGAGTATGCTTATGACATATTGGAGCATTGTGATGACATGGCTGCATTTTGATGACAAACTGAGCATTGTGGTGTCACAATGGAGAATTTTGAAAACACTGGAGCATTATGAAGGCACATTGAGAAATTGTGATGGTACATTGGAACATTGCGGTGTCACATGAAACATTGTAATAGCACATTTGAGCTTTCTGCTGTCACATTGGTGCATTTTGATGACACTTTGGGGCATTGTGATATCTCACTGGAGCATTGAGGTGACACATTGGGACATTTTGAGAGCCCATTTATTATTGTGATGGCACATTGAGCATTATTATGGCATATTGGAAGATTGTAATGTCTCACTGGGCATTTTGACCTCACATTGGAGCATTTTTTGTGACATAGTGGTGCATTGTTATGGCACACTGATAATTGTGGTGACACATGAAACAATGTAATGCTACATTGGATCACTGTGAGGACACATTGGACATTGTGATGTCACAGTGAGTATTGTGGTGACACATTGGTGCATTG
>NW_008454780.1:0-620 GCF_000622305.1 Nannospalax galili
GCAAGCAGATGCAAAGGCCAGCCAGTTCTCGTATCAGGTTTTGTGTCTGGTTTCCTTTGCTTCAAGGTCCCAATGGCTTCCTGACTTCAGTGTACTTACCTGATCGCTTGTGTGGGTATTGCTTCGGCATGCTTGGAGTTTTGCTGGGCCTCTGCTTTCCCAGTCTGGGCTTCATGCCTAGCTCCTTCTCACTGTTGCTACCCACATCTTAATGTCAATTTGCCAACTTCATCTTACTGAATAATGTGTTCCTTTCAGTATATTTTAGACAGTAAAAAGACTTTGCTAGAGTTTCTAGTGTAGCTGTTTCCCCTTACATGTAACCCACTGGCTTCCTAGTTCATTTCCAGATCTGAGCTGCCCCTCTCAATCTCTCTCCTGTCCTCATTATCAGCCTGTGTAGAGGGCTCTCCTTAATGCCCTGCACTTACACAATTAGACTTCTACTTCTCATAGGACCACTGCAATGAAAGTGATACTTGCCATTTCCAGGCCCGAAAAAGTCATGAGTGTTCAGTCAATCTTTACATTCATTTTCCTTTCACTGGCTTCAAGCAGCCCTTTGAAGCCACATGTTAAAGACGGCAGAGTCATATGCAGAAAGAACCGGGGTTCCTGAA
>NW_008454781.1:0-620 GCF_000622305.1 Nannospalax galili
GGGTGTGGTGGCGCATGCCTTTAATCCCAGCACTGGGAGGCAGAGGCAGGTAGATTGTTGTGAGTTCGAGGCCAGCCTGGTCTACTTAGTGAGTTCAGGTCAGCTGGGACTACAAGGAGACCCTGTCTCAAATAAGAAAAAAAAATACCCCCCCCCCAATCTACATATAGCATGACTACTGCACAGAGTTACATCTCATGACAAGAAACAGCACGGCAGTGAGGAGGCATGGAGCTACAAAAACAAGGACACAACCCAAACTTGAGCCTGTGCGCTGCCACAGTGAGATGCTGGTGACTGCAACCTGAGGGTGAAGGCTAGGCATGAGGCTAGCCTCCTGAGGGGGTCAGTGCCTCTCTAATGGTGAGATTAATGCTAGGCAAGTGCTCTGCTTAGTTATTAAGTTTGGCTACACCGATGACCTTTGAAAAACCTAGATTAAGAATAATATAAATTTAGAAAAACAGTTTGAAGACAAAGATATGTTCATAGTTCCAAACTCAATTACTGGCCCCAGAAAAGATCAGTGCTCCACGTCAGGAAGAACAGGGCTGAGGGCGCACTCAGAAGCACAGCACCTGCCCAGCACAGGGCCGGGTTCCAGGCTCCATCTCCAGTAC
>NW_008454782.1:0-620 GCF_000622305.1 Nannospalax galili
AGGGGCTGGGGTGTGCCTCAGTGGTAGAGCACCTGCCTAGAATCCCCCAGTTGGGGTTGGGGACTAGGTAGGCACTTGTCTGGCATATGCAATGCTCTGGCTTCTATACTCAGCACCTGGGGGGGTGGGGGTCTAAACTGTACAAGGCCTTGAAGGTTATAATGAAGGGCTGGAGAGATGGCTCAGCACTGGCTGCTCTTGCAGAGGACCCAGGTTTGGTTCTCAGCATCTACATGGTGACTAAGAACCTTCCGTAACTCCAGTTCCAGGTTCTCTAGCACCCTCTTCTGGCCACTGTGGGCACTGCAATAGCAAGGGTGCACTTACATGCAGGCAAAACACTCATACACATATAATAAAAATAAAGAGCTAGGCATGGTGGCACATATCTTTAATCCCAGTACTCCAGGAGTAGAGGCAGGCAGATCTCTGTGAATGCAAGGTCAGGCTGGTCTACATAGTGAGCTCCAGGCCAGCTGGGCCTACAGTGACCCTGCCTCAAAAAGACCAAAATAAATAAACAAATAAATAAAAATATAAAAATAAAGCAAGCCATGGTGAGAAGCCTGGACTTCTCCCAAAGGCATTCCACTCAAGAGCTTTGGAGGAATTCTGAGCAA
>NW_008454783.1:0-620 GCF_000622305.1 Nannospalax galili
CAGAGCTACTGTTTTCAGCGCCCCTCCCTTTAGCAGAGAATGCAGCCTGGATTAAAAGTTTCAGGCTCATCTCACCCTAGGGCCTGGCATCCTGGTTGCCTACAGGTGTGAGATAGCTGCATTATATAAAAGTTTAAACTAAATGTTAGATCAGAGTTTCCTAAAGTGTGGTCATGTGGCCATATGATTGAATGCAAAGATCATGAAATATTTGGCAAAAGTAGAAGACTACTGACCTTACAATGACCAAAGAGTAATACAGAATTAAACATGAGTTGTGCATGTTAGTCCATGCCTATAATCCTAGCACCAGAGAAATGGAGGCAAGAGGATGAGGAACTCAAGGCCAGCTTCAGATACATAGAGGGCTTGAGAGCAATGTGCAGTATATGAGACCCTGTTTCAAAAACAACAACAGCAACAAAAACCAATAGTGTACTTAATACGAGGTGTTTCCAGCAGCGCTTGCCTCCATTGTAACTTCACTGCATCCTGGATTCTGAACACACACGCACATCATACAGTGCTTTGAACAGCCACTCTACAGCAAAGAATGCTGTCAGAAATGCCTTAGATCAGATTCGAGACTTCTATTTGCTATGAACTGCAATGTTTTTACC
>NW_008454784.1:0-620 GCF_000622305.1 Nannospalax galili
CTGTCTCATTAAAGTGGAAGAAGCTGGAGACATGGCTCAGTGGTTAAGAGCATTTGCTGCTCTTGCAGAGGATCCAGTTTCAGTTCCCAGCACCACATGGCAGCTAACAACAGTCTGTAATTCCATTTCCAAGGGATCTGACACTGTCTTCTGCCCTCCACAAGCACTGGACGCACATTCAGCCTAAACAATCATGCACATAAAACTTCTTTTTAAGAGCAGAGTTTTTAAAATAAAAAGTAAATAAAGTAGAGACTAATTGAGGAAGGCACCTGACTTCAATCTATATTCTAAACACCCTCACACACATACAAAGAATACCCAGACTCTCTGAAGGGTTTCTTCAGTTGAACAATAATAAAAACAAAACCCGCTTCACACATGGACAAAGAATTTGAATAGAAGGATCGCTGTGTCTCTAAAGATACACAGATGGCCAGTAAACATGTGAAATGGTAAAATCTTTGGTCTCTAGAAAAAGACAAATCAATACCACAGTGATTTACCACTATACTAATTAGTGAGACTAATGCTGTCCTCACTATCATGCCCTCAAAAGGAAAATATATCTTAATTAGAATGTGGAGAAATTGAAACTATTATGCATTATTGGAGGAAAT
>NW_008454785.1:0-620 GCF_000622305.1 Nannospalax galili
AAAATGAAGTGTGCCTGAAACACGCACAGAGAATTGCAGCAGTGGATGTGAGGACAAAAAGGATCACTAGGTGACTAAGAGAAAAGTAGTGTCTACATTGTGGGTACAACCTATAAAGTGCATGATTCAAATTCTTGTCAGGGTGAACTTGGGTTGTGCACAATTTCCTTACTTAGAAATGTGCACAGTCTAAGACTGATGACTTTTAAGTGAACACAGAATATAAGAATTCTTCTGTTCAAACCAATATACTAGATTTCAAAAGAAATGCACGGTTCCCATTTCCTTCACCTTAGGCTGTCGTGCAGTCACAACAGTGCTCTTCCGTGTTCATGTTTCCTGAAGGAAAATCCACACTCTTTAGCAAAGCGCCTTTAAACAGCAAACAATTTTAAGAGAAAGTCTGTCACCCAAAGCAAATATAACACACTATTTCTTCTTGAAATGTGTGTTTAGTAATCTTCTGTCCCATTTGACAGTAACTAGAATTAAAGAAATTGCAGCTGTATGTGGAGCCCTGACACCACTCAGCTCACCTGCTTACTCAGAATCCTGTTCTCAGCATCAGGAAATAACTCAGTTTACACAAAGAATAATCCTTTGCATAGATGTTACAGGAT
>NW_008454786.1:0-620 GCF_000622305.1 Nannospalax galili
TTTTTTTTTTAAAGATTTTTACTCTTATTTTTGGGTATGTGCAGGAGCCCTCAGAAGCCAATCGAGTCAGATCCCCCAGGAGCTGGATTTACAGGTAGTTGTGAGTCTTCTGACATAATTGCTAGGGATTGAACTTGGGTGCTCCGGAAGAGCAGTATGTGCTCTTAACAGCAGAGTCATCTCTCCAGTCCCTGATGAGAGCTGTTTACATCATATGTGACCCTGGTCACTGGAGGGTTAAGCAGTTCCCTAGTAATTAGAAATGTCCAATGGCCTTTTCTGTTTGTTGATGTCTGTTTGAGGCATCAGTATGTAACCTAGGCTGGCTTCAAACTCATGGTGGTCCTTCTGCCTCAGCTTCCAAGTGCTGATATGCTAGGCATGAGCCACCACATCCACTTCTGGTGCCGTTGTATGAGGTGTATTCAGGTGAGATGGCTCAGTGGATAGAGGCAATTGCTGCCAAGCTTGACAACCTGATTCAATCCCAGGAACCAACATGGTATTAGAGAACTGACTTTCTCAAGTTGTCCTCTAACCTCCATATATACTCCACGGCACACATATACCCACACGTTTATATACATACAAATAAAGAAATGTACACACACACACACACA
>NW_008454787.1:0-619 GCF_000622305.1 Nannospalax galili
GAATGTCTTATGTTGGTTTGTCAATCCATGTCAGGACTGGGAGACCCTAGAGTCACCAGAAGCATGCACAGGTCCCCCAAGGAGGGAAAAATTTAGTAAAACAGGCATCAACCCAGTGATAGTGAGTAACTTTAATACCCCACTGTCTTCAATAGACAGGTCAACAGGACAAAGATTAACCAGAGAGACATCTAAGTTAAAGGACATACTTCATGAAATGTACCTAACAGATATATACAGAATATTCCACCCACCTACCAAAGAATATACTTTCTCCTCCACAGTTCATGCAAGTTACTCTAAAATTGATCACATTCTGGGGCACAAAAAAATCTCAACAAATACAAAGAATTGAAATAATTCCATGTCTTCTATCAGATCACAGTACAATAAAGCTTATAATCAACAGCAAAGAAGCTCTAGTAAATAGATGAATTCATGGAGATTCAACAACACACTCCTGAATCATAAATGTGTCAAAAAAGGAATTAAGAAAGAAATAAAAATATTCCTGGAACACAATGAAAATGAGAGCACAACAAAACCTCTGGTATCTGTGGTGGCGCAGGCCTTTAATCCCAGCACTTGGGGGGCAGAGGCAGGCAGATCTCTGTGAGTT
>NW_008454788.1:0-620 GCF_000622305.1 Nannospalax galili
TCCATTTGATTTAAACATTCCTACTGAACTAAGACATCACATTTTTTGTTCTACATAAAAAAAAAACTGGCTTGAGTATTGTCTGAATGTTGTTTGGCTTTAATTATTTGGAAAAATAAATACTGTAGAGCACTTTACTCTCTGTGATGAGGGATAAATGAAATAAGTAGTGTAGTTAGAGGACAAAATTCACAGTTATCTGACAAACCACATTTCATGAGCATGGTAAATTAATGTTATGTAAATACGTATTAATGATCTTTGTCCTGACTTTTCATGCTTGAATTTAATTTGAAAAATGACTTTCTTTTTCTTTTCTTTTTTTTTCTTTTAGATTGTTACACTTACAGTGAAAAAATTGTTTCTCAGTTTCAGGTTAAACTGATTTCATTGGCTTAATTTTTTATCATAATATGCTGTCATTATGATCTTTCAAGTTTATGGATTTTTTTCTCTAATACTATTTTTTTAAATTTTATTATTTTTATTTTTTATGTGTATGCCTGTATTGCCTGCATGCAAGTAAGTGCACCTGTGTCGTGCAATGCCCACGAAGGACAGAAGAGGCCGCTGGATCCCCTGGAACTGGAGTTGCGGACAGTTGTTAGCTGCCATGTGGG
>NW_008454789.1:0-620 GCF_000622305.1 Nannospalax galili
TGGTAATGATGTAGGCTGTTTACTCTGCCATGATCTCCTGCCATGAGCTCTCTCCAT
Source organism: Nannospalax galili (assembly GCF_000622305.1). Taxonomy (NCBI): domain Eukaryota; kingdom Metazoa; phylum Chordata; class Mammalia; order Rodentia; family Spalacidae; genus Nannospalax; species Nannospalax galili. Next base: position 58 of record NW_008454789.1, read on the forward strand.
TATGTTGGATAGAAACTTCCAGAACTGTAAGGAAATAAAGATAACTGTCTATGAACTAAAGATAGAATTTATGTGATTATTAAGGATGGCAAGCTGATTAGCACACTGTGAGAAAATGTAATCCATCATAAGGAAGAGCAGATACAGTAGCCATATTTAACATGCTTTTCTCTTGTGATAGCTTTTTCTTCCCAATTTTGTAATTGGTTATCAACTACTGCTTTATTTTGAAGAACTGTATAACCAGTATTTTATCAATCCCTTACTGTCTGATGTATACATTGTTCCAGTTCGTTAACAACTACAGAAATGACAGGCTCTTTCCATAAATCTTTTACATAGAAAAATAAATCAGTTTTCTCTCATTTAAAATTTTTGAGTAGTAATCTCCTTGAGATTGTTACCAATAAGTACTACCTCAGGTATAGAAATTTCCTGTTACTGTATACTTTTATTGTGAAAGGATATCTTCATTATGTTTGATATTTCACTATATATAATATCAGCATATGTATATATGTGCTGTACATGTATATATATATATAAAACATTTGTATTATTTT
>NW_008454790.1:0-620 GCF_000622305.1 Nannospalax galili
TTGAACCCACCTTTTCCCCTAAGCAGGATGGACTTGCCTGTCATAGTCAGGGCCAACCCTGTAAACTAGACAGATGTAGTGCCAGGGAAACATGCTACTGGGCACTTGTCTATTGTCACCTCTACCTGGTACTGGCATCTGAAAATCAGCTGCTGGTTTGTTCCCAGATAGTCTGAATTCCTCTCCAGCTACCCTGGCACAGGTTTACACAGCCTCTGTGCCCACCTGAGGGACCCTTGGACCCAGGCAGCCCTGATTCCTGAGGGCTTTTCCTCATGCAGAATTGTCCTGTCCACAGGTTCCCCAGTCCCCCTGCCCTGCCCTGCCCTCTGGGACGCCCAGCCTTCCCCCATCACCTGGACACCTGTTTGCAATTACTCCCAGGGGCTGAAACAGGCAGCAAGACCAGGGCTGAGGCAGAGTTCTTCACAGAAACAGAACTTCCGAGATATTTATAGCACTTGGCACCCCACCCCCATTGTGAACATACTACATGGACGAAATAACAAGGTGTCATTTGTTTGTTTTGTTGTTGGCTGGGTTACTCACTGCTGACAGGCAGCAAGACACCATGAAGATGCCGACTCTGAGGTGACACCTGCATTCAAACTAAAGCGCCC
>NW_008454791.1:0-620 GCF_000622305.1 Nannospalax galili
GTCTTGCTACCTTTTATTTCAGTCCTCATTTATACAGGGTTTCCCAGCTAAGCTATTTGGAATCTCAAGGCTTTGTGGGGTGGCCTTTGCTCACACTGTATTCTAGACTCCTGTGCCTCTTCTCATCACCTTCCTAACCTCAGAATAGCATCTCCTTCAGTAAATCTTGTGGAGGAAAATTCTTTCTGCCCCTCATCACATGAATGGTTTGTGAGGTTAGAACAACTGTGCAATTCAGAGGCTATAGAGATTACTGGAAAGCCAGAAAAGCAACTCACTGGGAAGGTGAGCTGTAGCCTGGCTGTCTTTCCTTCCTTATTTGGCCCATACACCAACAAAGGCTGTGGTGTGATCCTGGCCACTTGGATGGAAGGAAGTTTCCTGGGCCCAGATGAAAACAGGGTGTGGTCAACACACCCTGCCATCTCTCACCCTGCCATGCTGCTTCTTCATCCGTGAGGGGTTGGGAGGTCTTGCTGTCCTGCAAGACTGGTCCACTGGGGTAGTTGAGCTATCCCCAGGTGCCCGTCCTTCCCTGGATGTGCCCAGACACCACCAGGGGCCACGGTGTGATCCTGGCTCCCTGGACCACAGCAACCTGCCTGGGACAGGCTGGGTGC
>NW_008454792.1:0-620 GCF_000622305.1 Nannospalax galili
GCTCAGGAGTCAGGGCAGCAGAGGCCTGTGGGCTGTTATTGCTTTAGTGCTTTTGCTGTTTTGTTATTAAAAGCATCTTGAGTTTTTACTTGTCTTCTTAAAATTACAGAAATGAACTCTAGCAGCACTGGCCACAAGCTCCCAAGCAACGGGTATCTCCCACCCCCAGCATGGTACGCAGGCAGTCTGGGCTCAGACAGGCTTGTGTGCAAGGTTTAGGTTTTCAAGGCCTAGCCCTTGCTCCCCAGTTGAAGATTCACCCTCCAACAACCTCAGAACATTGAGCTTTTACTTCTGTAGAGTGGCTAGGTTATAGCTCAGAGATAGAAAATTTGCTTAGCATGTTCGATGCCCTGGTTTTGGTCTCCAGAATTGCAAATTTTTCAAAATTAAAGAAAAAAGAGCGGTTAGAGAGATGGCTGACGGGTTAAGAGAACTTGCTGCTCTTACAGAGGACTGAGGTTACCTTCCCAGGATCCACATCCTGCAGCTCACAACTGCCTGTGACCAGTTTCAGGGGATACAGCACCTTCTGGCCCCCACGGGTAGCTGAGGCACATAGTGCAATACAGGAAATCAAACTCACAGGCATACACATAAATCTACACTGAAAAAGAGAG
>NW_008454793.1:0-620 GCF_000622305.1 Nannospalax galili
TTTTTTTTTTTTTTACAATTCTAGAGACTGGAAAGGTCAAGGTAACAGGCCTTGCATCTAGAGAGGTCTTTCTTTCTGTGCCATCCCATGGAAGAAGAGGAACAGTTCAGAGGTCACACATGAGAGCAAGAGGCTGAACTTGCCTTTGTAACAAGCCCTGTCAGGCCGCAGGAGTCTTCCCCTGTGACAATGATATCAAACCACTCACGAAGGCAGAGCCCTCATAGCCTGAGTACCTCTTACTCTCTCCCTCCCAGCACTGTTGAATTGAGGATTAACTTTCCAGTGAATGAACTTAGGAAACACATTCAAACCAAAGCAATGAATGAGGGATAGAGATGATCCGGTTATGGCATGGTTGCTGGGAGGATGGGGGCCATTCACAGAGACAGAACCTAGAGAAGGAGTGAGGGCCTGAGTTCAAATTCAGATGAGTTGAATCTTAGGTGCAGTGTCATGCAGATAACCCTGGCTTCCCCTGACACCTGGAGATAAGAACATCTCTGTGTGTAGGAAACCACATGTGAAGATGCCTACTCCAGGCCTGGATGAAGGACAAAAAAGTGATAGCACTTTCCCATTCAAGCGGCAGAGACTACAGTCAGGTATGTAAAGGGGAC
>NW_008454794.1:0-620 GCF_000622305.1 Nannospalax galili
AGGAGCAGGGTCTGTTCTGTATTTCAGAATCAGGCAGCCAAACTATGATGCAGGCTGCTGTCTTCAAGAGGGTACAACCTGAGGAGTGGCAGCTGGGCTAAGCCTCTACTATCTCCTATCTGTTCAGTCACCTTTCCCCCACCTAGTTGCTACAAATCCTTGACTAGTTTCCAGTTTGGATAAAGTAGACATTGACAGTTCTTGTCAGGGTTTGCCGTGTTCTTGGAAAGAATCTTTGCTGAATGCCCTTGTTTTTGCTAACTCAAATGTCAGTATATTTCCAATAATACCTCATCCATCTTCTAACCTACATTCAATTCTAGCATGCCCTCAGCCAAACATAAAACCTTCTTCCTCCTTTCCCAGGGAGAGGTTACTGATGAGAATCTGAGGGAGGCCCTACAGGTGTGTGTCACTGTCCGAAGCCAGGACATTGCTCTACATGACCTCTGCCCTCTATCACTAGGCAAATCAGTGCTTCTTATTGACTTGCTCAAGTTGGCATTCATTATTACCCATTTGGCTTATCTACCCCACACAGGGCTCCACTGCTGAGGGTAGGAACTCCTCAGGAGGAACTGACGAAGAGGGAAGGACCAAGGGAAAGGAGAGGCATTTTC
>NW_008454795.1:0-620 GCF_000622305.1 Nannospalax galili
GTGTGTTTAGGCGAATGTGGAGGGCAGATGATAACTTCTGATGTAAATCTTGGGTATTATACACCTGTTTATTTTGAGACAGCATATCTCACTGGCCTTGAACTTGCCAAATAGATTAGCCTGACTGGGCAAAAGCCACATTGATCTATCTGTATCTACATCCGTATCACTGGGAATCTAGATTTGGAGCATTATCTCCAATTTTATTTTAATTTTTTATTTGAGATTCTCATAAATACTCTTGAGTGTTGGTTCATCTCCTGAGCCTGCTCAGCCTATGTGGCATCAAACCCTTAAAGAAGTTGACTCTCCCTGTCCCAGCATCTAACAATTGTATCATATACACAGGATTTAGGAATATGTTTAACTGAACTGCTTTTATCAGAGTGACTTTTTTTGTTAATTTCTTCCTGTGTATTTGTTTACCATGATGCCTGTGCTTAAAAAAAGTAGTTTGTTTAAACCTCAGGAAAAAAACGTAGAGATTGTTGTTATTTATTTGTGATCTATGGGTCTATGTTAGGGTATAGTGCTTGATAATCACAGATGGATATTTGTATTCTCATTATGATTAATAACAGATCAATTTACAGTTGTAAAGAAATGAAGTAAGGAGATAG
>NW_008454796.1:0-620 GCF_000622305.1 Nannospalax galili
GGGTGCACTTACCAACATGCAGGCAATACATGCATACACATAAAATAAAAAGTAAAATTAAAATAAAAACTGTGGTCTCATTAAAACAAAGAATGTCATTTTCATAACTAAAATTGAAAACTTAAAAAAATAATAAATTAGTGAAATTATAAAACAATATTTTAAAATTATCACTATGATTATCACAATAGAATTAGGTTATATGACACTTAGAGAATGCTTCATAACACCTGCAGTTAAATTATAATCAGAGTTCTGAGGTAATCACACACAATAGCCAATGTAACAGAATAATAAGTTTGCTGTGGTGCAGTATCAATGGCAGCCACAGTTTAGAGCAGGTCTTGGGAAAATAGCATGGTTGCAGAGGGGTGTGTGTTTGCAGCCTGGCATTCTGCATCACCTTTGGAGCAAGGACTCAACATCTGTGCATGCTGACCAAACTTTCTCTTAAATATTGATATTTAACACTAATGATTTGCAATCAGACCTCTGTACGCTCTTATTTTTTAAATTGCATGTTTCTACCCTGACTTTTAGCATCATTAGTTTGCTATATTCTCATTCTTTATAGGCATTCTGAGCATCACTACAATACAATTCGAGTTGTATTTAAAAAA
>NW_008454797.1:0-621 GCF_000622305.1 Nannospalax galili
TCCCAGATCTACAACTCTGACCCTAATCTGCCAGCCAAACTATTCATATAGCAGCTGGTCAAGGACCCTCTGTAGCCAATCCTGAAACTGCAACTAAAAAGTTGTACTTCTTTTCCTCACATCTGCTCTGCTTAGCTAGTTAGGTCCTCCGCACTCTGTCTCCAACCCTACTTTGAGCCAAGATCCCCTCCTACTGGTCCCAACTGAAACCTCTGGACTATCCTGGTAAGTCAGATCCCATCCAATGGGTCTTGATTTCTCTGCTCTGGAACTAGCTCTGGTCTTGTTGCTCCAGAATCCCCATCTATTTTGCTTAGATAGTTAGACCCTCCCCATGCTGTCCCCATCCCAGCCTTAGGTCAAGGCCCTCTTTTCCTCATCCCACCTGACATCTCTGGCTTATCCTACCAGAACCCAGCCTCTGGATCACCATAGAATAGAATCAGGCTTAGACCTCTTTAATCTGCTGGAAAACTCTGGACTAGCCAGCCTGGAATCATCCTGTCCTGACAATAAAAAATCAAAAGTGATAGGTTTTTCTTTTTTCAGTTTTTTCAGTCTTACATTGTTTAAAAGCTACTTTGGGCAACCTGGCCTGATTTGTAAGTTCATTTGATGTTC
>NW_008454798.1:0-620 GCF_000622305.1 Nannospalax galili
GGTGCCTGGATCAAGGCTGCCGTGCGCTCTGGTGAGGCACACAGCTGGATATATCTGCACTGCTCTTCCAGGACAGGATTAACTGAGAGGAAAGCCAGTCTGAAGTGGGCAGTATCATCCCATACGCTGGGGAGTAGAGGGAGGAAGAAGGTGGCCAGATGCGCACCAGCAATGTGTTTTCCCCCTTTCCTGGTCTGCTAAGTTGTGAACAAGTAGCCTCACATTCCTGCAGCCACTCGGCCACTAAGCCTCCCTGCCATGATGGACCGGGCCCTCAAACCACATAAGCATTTGGTCACAGAATGAGAAAAATAAGGAACACCCATGAACCCTTCTTTTTTCTGACATAGAGAGTATGAGTGCTGTGGTCTCCTTTCATGACACACTCTCATGAGACCCCAGCTTTCACAGCCTCATCTGACTCTAGTCACTTCTCAAAGACCCCATCTCCAGACTGCTCACCACAGAGGCAAGAGCTCAATGCGTGAATGTTGCAGGGTGTGGGAGACAGGCTTGAGCCTAGGGTGAAAGTCTTATTGACAGGCAAACAACAGGCCTGAGGCAATGGCCCCACCACTGGAGCCACAAGAAACACCTTGTGACATTTGCTCCCATTGGCA
>NW_008454799.1:0-621 GCF_000622305.1 Nannospalax galili
TAACTCCAGTTCCAGAGGAATTCGACATCTTCTTCTGACCTCTGCCGCATTGCACAACACACAGATGTACTTACATACATGCAGGCAATACAATCATACACATTCAATAAAAATAATAAATGAAATTTTTTTTTTTTAAGAAGAGAGATGGTGGGTTTTTCGATGTTCACAATATTACCCTCTGGGCATTTCTTTGTCTTTGAAGTATTAACTACTTAAAAGGGCGCTAGAGAGATGGCTCAATAGTTAAAAGCACTTACTACTTTTGAGAGGACCTGAGTTCAGTTTTCAGCCTCCACATTAGGAGGTTCACAACTGCCTGTAACTCCAAATCCAGGGGGTCGAGCACCTTTGGCCTCTGAGGGCACCTGCACTCATGTGTACAAACCCACATGCAGAAACACACATACACACAATAAAAAAAATTTAAAAAGAAATAAAAAGAAAAGAGACTTGGGGTGGGGAGTCTACAGTCTTCCTATATACCAGCAACATATAATTCAGTAATATAATTTTGTTGTTGTTTGGAATAGGACTTCATGTAGCCCAGGCTGGTTTCAAACTCACTACATACCCCTTGAACTCCTAGTCCTCCTGTTTCCACCTCCCAAGTGCTGATCA
>NW_008454800.1:0-621 GCF_000622305.1 Nannospalax galili
TCCCTCCCTCCCTCCCTCCCTCCCTCCCTTCCTTCCTATTGCAAACAGTATGATTGTCACACAAATTTTCTGGTTCCTGCCTTTGATTGTGGAATTCAGGAGAGTGGTCTTGGAGGTTTTCAACCTGCAGATTCTATCAGAGTCACCTCTGGCTGGTTCAAACCCAGGCCACAGGGCTCCAGTTTAGAGCTTCTGAGTCAGGTGAGGCCTGAATCTACAATTCTAGCAAGCTCCCAGGTACTGTGGATGTTGCTGGCAGGGGGTGCTTCTTAAAGAGGCACTGCATTATATATTTTTTTGACCTTATGACATCTGATGGTTTGAACTGAGTAAGTACATGTCTTAGAAGGAGCCTGATATAATCAAGCTGACTTATGAGTAGCTCCTTGTATGTGATCAAGGAGACTGAGGGGGAAGAGACTGGAGACAAAGAGCTAGCAGATGATGTGATGTGGAGGTATCTCATGCTCCTGATCCCACCTGTTTGCCAGCCCCAAGTGCTGACATATGCCAGCTTGCAGGAACTTTCACCTGCACTCCCAGAACCTGTTTCACTGTTCACAGGTAGAGTGACACCAATGGTGACAGCCACCATTGTTCTGATGCCACTGTGTGGTCCTG
>NW_008454801.1:0-621 GCF_000622305.1 Nannospalax galili
TGTGAAATAGCTATGTGATCAAATTTACCACACAAAGTTACAAACTAGAAAATAAACCATTGCCCATATAAAACTAGCATATTGCTTAATTTCTGTCTATCTATCTCACTATCTATGAATGAACAACTGAATAACTATAGAGACAAAGCTCATAATAGCCACAAAAGCAATGAAAATCTGAAGAAATCCATACAGCCATTAAATACTAAAATAAGCTTAAATGTCAGAAGAAGCAAATTAAAGCACCAAAGAGATATTACTTAAAATCTCTTTGATTACCAAAAAAAAAATTCAGCAATATTAAGATTTGCTAGAACAGAGTTTAAAATTTCATATGTATTCCTGACCAGTAGAAGTATTACTGATTCTACTTTGGAAAATAATGTGTTCTACAAATAGAAGAGGAAAGGCATTAGTATATGGTTCTACAGAATGTTACATGTAGAATGAAGGACATACAAAGCCCTATTTTGCTCGGCTGTGAACCACTTTAAATAGAAGGCCAGCCTGCCAGGTAAGATGTGTCCACTGGTACAATAGTGACTGAACTGTTAGTGTAGCCAGTTGCCTTCTCATTGGATTTGAAGCCTGTACTACCAGGAGCAGGGGAACCCATGCCAA
>NW_008454802.1:0-621 GCF_000622305.1 Nannospalax galili
CCCAGGCTGCCTCCGGTTCCCCCAGCACACACCCATCACAAGCCCTTTGCTTCCTCTCCTGCAGTCCAGCCCCCACCTCCCAAGGACATCCAAGTCAGCCCCTCTGGGGACCATTTCCTGCTGAACTGGAGTGTGCCCCTTAGGGACACTCACGTGCCCTGGCTGTCACAAGAGGACATGGTGTTTGAGGTGGCCTACAGGAGGCTCCAGGACCCCTGGGAGGTAGGACCTAAGACATCTGTGGCCAGCCTGGCGGGAAGGCCTGGCAGGCTCCTCTCTCAGCACCCTTCTCCCTGTAGGATGCCGCCAACCTCTATACTAATGACTCCTGGGCCACCCTGGAGCCACAGCTGCTCCTGCCCAGCAACACCTATGTGGCCCGTGTGCGCACCCGGCTGTCCCCAGGCTCGAATTTGTCTGGAAGGCCCAGCCAGTGGAGCCCTGATGTTCACTGGGACTCCCAGCCAGGTAATGGGGACTGTGGGAAGTGCCCCTCTTAAGAGCTCAGGTAGTTTCCTGTGGCTCTGGTGACTGTCCAAGTTGTCATCAGAGCGTCTCACCAGCCCTGTGTCCCCAGTACTCTCTCCAGGCCACTCTGTCTCAAACACTCCAGGCTCCAGG
>NW_008454803.1:0-621 GCF_000622305.1 Nannospalax galili
CACTCCCGGAGGGTTACAGTTTTGTTTGGTTTTTAAAGGCTGCGGCTCTTCCCAGGAGGGGCTGCTGTGTGGGGACGGGCTGAGCAGATCCACTGTGCTCTTCCTCCGGCTCTGACGGCGGAACAGACTCACGTAGTATAGAACAAAGTTTCCAGATCTCAGCAGTGCCGGCGGTTCGAGCCCAGCAGCATCCGAGCCGAAAGGCTGGTCGGGAGGGAGGCCGGGCCTGTTTTCATGTTGGTTAGGGTCGAGGAAGCGAGGCCGCGTTCCGGCCTGAGCTGCCCTTCTTCCTGGGGAGTCTGCGGCCCTCGACTCTCCGGGAATCTGCTGAGTAAGTTTAGGCCCCTGCCTCAGGGAACCCGGGTGTCATGTCAGCATCCCTTAAGGGACCGCATGGATTGCATGGGCATTCTCCTGCGTGTTCTGCATCCCGGGCCAGGCTCGTGTAGCCGGCTGACTGAGCGGACTCGGCCCCCTTCCCCTCCTCCCTAACCTCTTTTCATCTGCCTTTTCTCTCTGCCCTTCACATTAGCTTGGAAGTGGAGGCTGATTTTCAGGAAGACCGGCAGCTCGGAGCTGTTGTTTTCCCGTCCTTCATAGTGCAGGTTATATATATATATA
>NW_008454804.1:0-621 GCF_000622305.1 Nannospalax galili
GTGTTTGTGTTGTTAACTCAGCCGCTACTTGCATCTGCTAGCTCCAAGTCCCCAGGTCTGCTGGACGTTTATTGTGTGAGCCATCCCCAGCTGATCCAGACTCTTGGCTGGGCTGGCTCCTGTGCTTGCTGTCAGCTGGTGGGTTGGCCGGAGACCAGCTGGTCTCAGATAGCCTCACCTGAGCGCTCCATTCTGCTCCACGTGGTTTCATCCACAGCCTGGCGCATTCACACCACACTGTGTAGGAGATGCCAAGAATGAGAGCAAGCATTGCAAAGTCTCTCAAGGGCTAAACTCAGAGCTTGTTTAATAACACCGCTTCTAACCACATGCTAATTGGCCTTTCTAACTCATAAGGTCTGCCCGCATTCTCATTGGGAAGAAAGACAAAATTGTGGCCGAGCTTGCAGCCCAACCACAGCAAACGTGAGCAAAATGGCATTCTCTCACCCTGTTGGAATCATAAGCCAATGAAATCATTTGTGGGAAAGTTGGCTGGTATCAAACCAAAGCCTTACAAAATCCCCATTCTGTTCAATCAGTACTTAAGAATTCACTCACAGGAACTGACCTGAAAAAGTGTTAAAGATGTCTCTACCCAAATGTTCACCACATCACTAT
>NW_008454805.1:0-621 GCF_000622305.1 Nannospalax galili
TTTTTCCCTCCCTATTCTGGAACAATCCAGCAACTCTGCTTCAGGTGCTTGAATGCTAGGTGTTGCCATTTGGTGCAGGACCTTCAGCTAAGGTCATCCCTTCACCTTAGCTCATCCCGGAATGGGAAGGAGACGACGGAGCTCTGTCTCCAGACTGGTGAAGTCCCATGGAGGCTATCCAGCCTCCAAACCATGACAAATACTGAAAGGCATTTCTCATCTGTAGGTTGGTGGTGGTTTGTTACATAACTAATTGAAGGCTTTTGCTTCAAAAGTTCATGAATAAAGTCAAAGCCGTCCAGTGTGTGAAAGCATAAAGTGGAAACAGCTGTTGATAGAAAAAGATGGTGACCTGATGTGAAGTCTTAAGCTAAGTCCTAAAGAAGTACAGTACATAAAAATAATCTTTGATGGGGCTGGAGAGATGGATCAGTGGCTAAGAGCACTGATTGCTCTTGCAGAGGATCTGGGTTCGAGTCCCAGCACCAACATCATGGCTAACAACCATCTGGAGTTCCAGTTCCAGGGGATTTGATGCCTTCTGACCTCTGAGAGCATTGCATGACACGGGTGTACTTACACACATGCAGGCAATACACTTATATACATAAAATAAAAATA
>NW_008454806.1:0-621 GCF_000622305.1 Nannospalax galili
CACATAAGCTCTTGTGCCCATCTGAAATGAGTTTCTCGATTGGATTGAGGCGGGATGACCCACTCTAAGTACAGGGGACACTACCCATGGGCTGGGTTCCTGAGATGGATAAAAAGAGGAAGGAAAGCTGAGCACCAGCATTCATCTCCTCTGCTTCCTGACCAAAGATGCGATGTGACCGCTGCCTCATGCACCTGCTGCCAAGACTTCCCCACCATAGTGAACGGCACCCTAAAACCAGGAGCCAAAATATGCCCTTCCTTTACAAGTTGCTTTTGTCAGGAACTGTGTCACAGCAACAAGAAAATAATGAATACAGATACCTTGGGGCTTGTTTGCAAAAACCAGCAGCCTCCTTAACCTTCTAACACACCTGTAAGTTCAAAGCAGCTTTGTTACTTTCCCTTCTTTCCTGGTCTTCTCCCCTTAGCATATGCTTCAATACTACAACAATATCCTATTAAGTCTACTGTTTAAACATCACTCTTTCTCCAGACCTTGGTTCTCAAAATGGTTAAGGTTCCCATCTGGGCTCACATCCTAGTAAAAGATATACATAATAGCTACATCCTATTTAAGATTTCCGGGGATATGACTCAGTGGTAGGGTATTTGCCTAGGG
>NW_008454807.1:0-621 GCF_000622305.1 Nannospalax galili
CAATGGTACAGAGCATGGCATCATATAACTCTGCCTAATCCTGGACAACGGGCTCTCAGAAATGACTACTGGATATGCCTGATGCCCAACAGGATCAGAGTTCACGAGCATCGGGGTGTGCTCCTCTGTCATAGGCTCATTAAGAATAACAGCGGTCTCAGGGAGGGGTCCAAGCAGGAGACAGGAAGGTGTCCCCGGGGGGAGAGATGGTAATGTGGGCAGCCACTGCTCTAGTCAAAGCTGATCTTGAGCTCAAGCAGAGTCTGGATGGAAGTTCTTGTTCCTGCCAGTGCTCCTGTGGTGAGGGTAGAAATGCCAGTCTGGATAGGTGGAGGTGCTGCCTGGGATTCCACAGAGAGGCATAGTTACAAAATAGAGAGATGGATTCTGTAGAGAGGCAGGGGTGGTGGGAGCTGGCAGAATTAGGGAGCTGTTTTAGTTGCTATTATTTTATTATTCAGAGACAGAGTCTCCCTATGTAGCTCTGGTTGCTCTTGAAATTGTGATTGTCTTGTCTTCACCTCCTGAGTGCTGTGATTATAGGCACGTGTCACCACCATACCTGGAAGAAAGGACTCTTTTAGTGAAAAAAAAATTATTTATTTTTTATTTTTATTTTAT
>NW_008454808.1:0-621 GCF_000622305.1 Nannospalax galili
CTGTGTGATACCATTTGGAAAGGATATCGCAGTTACTGCCTTCCATTGGCAGCTTTCATTTTGCTGCCAGGAACTCCAGAACTTTATCTGATGCTCTATTATAGAAACTTACTAGCTTGATCGTTAGCGTATGTGCTTCCCAGTCTTGTGCCAATAATGAGAATCACTGTACTTTCAGTGCTACTGTTTCTTTGAATTAGAACTTATAAATTGTTGATAAATTGTTGATAATATGCCTGACTATAAAGGTCTGCAACTCACTCAGTAAAATAGCACTTACCCAAAGTAGCTGAGGTTCAGTTACATTTTTTATATATTTAGATTTAGATGAATACTAGTATCAACAGGTTTCTGCTTTTACTCCTTTCACTAAATGGTTAAGACAACATACCTTGTTAAGTTTTCCAAGTGCTGATATCAAATCTGCCCATTCACTGGAGTATTCAAAATTCTTCAGTGCTTTGTCAATTGCAGCTACATAGTTTCTGTACTTGGAGTCACTCAATAACTCCAGCTCTTCTGTGTTCATCCTCCCACCGTGTCCCACTAGAGACCAGTTCCAAAGTCATGCAAAATCATTCCCTACAAGAGATTTCAAGAGGAAATAAGGTTACAAGGAAA
>NW_008454809.1:0-620 GCF_000622305.1 Nannospalax galili
TTTGTTTCTTTGGAAGTCCCCCTTACCATCTCTAGGCTTTTAAAGCCATAAAAAATAAGTTTCACATTATAAAGAGTCAATGAGTTTGAAGTCTAACTCAGACCCTCAAATATACATTTTTGTGCAATATACGATTGTACAAAAATCAGCCATAATTTAGTGATAAGTAAAAATGAGAAAAACTATGTTGAAACTGAATATAATAACAATTATGCTTCATTTTACCCCTATAAATTACAGGCGTTCCTTTCTCTTAATAAATATGATATAATTTGAAAGTTATCATAGGGCTCGGGATGCAGCTTCCTTGGTAGAGTGCTTACCCAGCATGCACAAACCTCTTGGTTCACTCCCTAGTGCCACGTGCTGCGTGTGCAGGTTCATGCCTATAATCCCAGCCCACAGAAGGTGAAGGCAGGAGGAGAAGAAGCTCAAAGTCACCTTCAATTACATAGCAAGTTCATGGCCACATAGACCCTGTCATATAAATGTAAATTAATAAAATAGTAAAAATAAAATGATCTGATTATATTTATGTGTGAGGATGTAGTAACTGATAGACAATAGATAAATGGTAGAAGACAGACCGGATAGATAGAGTGCTGGATAGATTTAGTTGT
>NW_008454810.1:0-621 GCF_000622305.1 Nannospalax galili
GCTGAAAGTAAACCATCTGTGGTCTTTGTATTTTGTCTTGGAATTGGGCTCAGTAATGGAAGAGATGTTATTTTTTTGTCTTACCGAAGAGTGAAGGTGCCTGATTGAAGAGTTCCCATGGGAACACCCATTTCCTTATGGTTTGTGGCTTTAATACAAGCAGAAACCTGGCTTTGTGGCCAGCATCTGTTCAAACTGCTTTCAGCTGAAGAATGAGGAGATGCAGGAAGTTAAGTTTGTGGTTACATTTGTCCATGAGTATTTGAAGGGTGATGCATGCAGCAAGATAGGGGCTCACTGGAAATGGTTCTGGGGGGTTGACTGTTAATTGAGTCTATTAAAAAAGTTATTTTTATTTTATGTGTATTAATGTTTTGTCTGCATGTATATAAGTGCACCATGTGCGTGCAATGTCCATGGAGGCCAGAAGACATCAGATGCCCTGGAACTGGAGTTAAGGATGGTTGGTAGCCACCATTGGGTGCTTGGAATTGAATCCTGGGTCCTCTGCAAGAGCACCATGTGCTCTTAACCACTGACCTATCTCTCTAGCCCTGGAGTCCATTTTCATGGAATGGCTGGGTAGACATTAGCAGTCCAGTTTGGATGTAAGAGCAGTCA
>NW_008454811.1:0-621 GCF_000622305.1 Nannospalax galili
GCTCTGCCTCATTATATACATTGTATTACCATATCCACTTAAGTCTATGTTGGTGTTCCCTATGTTGGATCATTGGTATGTTTATTGAGGATGTAATAAGGTGGTTTGTCCATAGGGACTTTAATATGCCTTAATATTGAGTGGGACTAGCTCCCATATCTCCAGCACTGTTTTTGTTTTCGGAGTTTTCTGCTTTTTAATATTTCCATATGAACCTTTTAAACTGTTTAGCACCCTCAAAGAAATTCAATAATACCTGATGAGTCTTTACTGGTATCTCAATAAGGCTAAGTTAATTCAGAGAAAACTGGCATACTTATGAGGTTCAAATTTTCTAAGAGAATGTAAGTTCTTACTGATTCAAATTATTCTGTTCTCAGGAATATTTTACACTTTCCTCATGCAGGTTACACTCATTTCTTGCTAGATTAGTGCCTAGGTATTTGGTCTCAGTTCTTTGTGAATGGGCTTTTCTTGTTCCTTCACTTGTATCTTCTAATTGGTTACCTAGTATACATGAAGCCTATTGCTTTCAGCATGCGTGTCAAATGGAGTCCAGGGGAAAGACAGGAACAGCAACAATTATTTCAACAGAGATTACTGAATAGAATTGTTAACTGT
>NW_008454812.1:0-621 GCF_000622305.1 Nannospalax galili
ACATAAATTATGTTGGTTACAAGTTCAGTGTCAGGGCATCAGCAATCCGTGGCAAATTCAGAAGATAAAGGATCATTTGATCTGTGTGTGAGGCTATTCTAAACTCTTAGAGTGATAGCAAGATTGTTTGATGCAGCTTTAGAATAAATATTGGGTTCCTGAGATGGGGACAAATGACTGTAGGAACTTTCTGTAGACCAGGAATCCGTGAGCTAAACTATTTTTTATTTTTAAAGGACCATTTTTTATTCTTTGAAAGTTTCACATATTCATATAGTATATGCTGCTCATATCTACCCATTAGTACCTCTACCCAACTCTCCCTCATGGCCCCAAGCTATCTCCCTCCCAAATTTATATCCTCTTTTTTATAGTTATTAATAATATGAGTCCAGTTTGTCTCATCCATATGCATGGGGGGTGTGGCCACTCACTCCTGCTTAAAACCTACCAGTGGCCTGTTCCCAAAGAAGAATGGCTCTGCTTCCTCTGCAGTCATCAATGGCCAATAACTCCTTTGACAGGAGTTTGGTCTGGGGGACCCTCACCAATGCATGCTGAAATTGTGACCAGCTTGGTCTTGTGTGGTCCTTGTGCAGGTAACCACAGCATCTTGTCATG
>NW_008454813.1:0-621 GCF_000622305.1 Nannospalax galili
TGTGGTCTGCACCTGTCTTTTGGTCTGAGGAGGATTTTGTTGTGGTTCTATTAGCTACATTTCTAACATAGCCCTTCCCAGAGACTCTGTTTTGGTAATATGCCTTATTCTCTAGTTTCTAGAACTGGGCCTGACATCATACTTGCCAGGCTTCCTTCCGAGGATTAGGTTTTGCCCTGCCTGTTGACAGTTTACATGAACCATCACATGACTGGGATTTCCAAGTATATTTCTGCCTTTACTGAGGTCTCTGTGTCTATTGAAACCTTGCCGTCCTTATTTTGCTTCCTTAGCCCTTTGCTACTTGTGGTTATAGTGGGGAATACCTCCTTTTCCATGGGAAAGATGAAGGGCAGAAGATGTAAAAATCCACCGTATGTCCTGTTCCTTTCCCTCTGGGGTCTCTTGGTAACAGGCCACTGCTGCTCTGGGGGATCTTCCATTCCTTTCTGGCTTGTGGTTCCCTATGGCATCTATTAGAATGAGGTGTAGATATAGGTAAAAGGTGGAGCACAAAGGGTTGTTCTTGATACCTGCCTTCTGTGTTTTGTGAGTGCGTTCCTGCCAGATGGGTCACCAAGCATCCTTGTAGGTGTAGACAGTGAGTGTGTATCTCATGAT
>NW_008454814.1:0-621 GCF_000622305.1 Nannospalax galili
GGGAGGGAGGGAAGGAGGGAGGAAGAGAGATGAGACAAGAAGAAAAAGGGGGGTTTGACTCAGAGCAGAAGTTGTCCCAAACTCACACAAGGTGGCAGAGCTAATGTCAACTCATAAGGTGTTAAATTGCACAGTGCTCTCTTTCTGGGTAAAAAGAAAAACAAAGCGTAGACTTTTAGGTGAATTGGGGAGGAAAAAATAGATAAGCAAAATGGACTCCCCAGGATTCTAGCCCAGTTGTGAATTCTTGGGCAAATCATAGCACTTCTTTGTACCTCGGTTCACTCACCTGCAACACAGGCTAATACTGGTACCTAGTTAGCAGAGTCATCTAACAGATGAAATGGAGTGATGGTACAAAATTCTTAGAATGATGGGTGGCCATCCATTTGGCGCATGCCAATCAATAATCAATCGAACAGTATCAACAGCTCTCCATATTTTCAGGTCTTCTTGAGTAATCTTCTGACCTGCATTATGCTTTGAAACTGTCTTTGTTCACACCAATTTTTACCCAGAAGTTCTCAGAGGATGAGGCTGTCTGGATTGCTGTAATCGACAGGGAGCAATCATCGCAGACATCTGCTAGGGTTGGGGTGGGTTTCCAGCATGGTTCTCTCC
>NW_008454815.1:0-621 GCF_000622305.1 Nannospalax galili
TGTCAAGCAGGAGAGATCTCCCTTCAAGCTGTTGGTCAAGGTAGCCCAAGAGACTCCACAAATAACACAAGCTATGGCCACAGCCCTTGACTGCATCTCAGAACTTGAAGGGAAGACCCTACTGCTGAAGACAGGTCACACTTTGGACACAGGACTTGGAGCAACAGAGCTGACACCTAAAAGTAAAAATATTTTAAAGACTAAGCCGATAACATGTTTAAAAATGTGAAAAGGCCGGGTGTGGTGACACATGCCTGTAGTCCTAGCACTTGGGAGGCAGAGGCAGTCTGCCAAGCTCTAAGAAGTGCTGTTTTGCCCTTTGTCCTGCTGTGGTGGGACAAAAGAGAGCTTTGAGAGCGTTGTGAGGAAGAGTAAAGAGCTTTGAGAGCGTTATGAGGAAGAGTCCCTAAAGCAGATGTTGTGGCCTTTTCCCTTAGAGCAATGTGCTTGAAGACAATTCTTCCTTATTCAAGACCAAGGTGCCAGGAAGCTTGGAAACCTGCCAGGGTGTAGCAGAAAGTCACAGAGCAGAGATCCTTGGGGTCCTGGAGGCAGAGCAGACACCAGCCATGTGAGGATGAAGGCAGGACTGTTAAGGTAGAATGCCGTAGATGTCATAAG
>NW_008454816.1:0-621 GCF_000622305.1 Nannospalax galili
TGGGACCTAGGAGATGAGGAGATTGCAGCAGAGGGCGATGTCTGCTGTCATAAGTGTGGGGACTTACCTGCATCCTCTGTTCTCCCTTGGAAACTAACCTTGCTCTATGTTGTTTCCTGTGTTCAGATGGTGTGCAACCCAAAAGATGTTTTAGTAACATATCAGGCTACTGCAGGAAGAAATGTAAACTAGGGGAGATATCTGAAATGGGATGTATGCATGCAAAATTATGTTGTGTTAATGAACTGGAAAACAAAAGATATTTGACCCGTCACCAGCCAGTTCAACCTCATGAAGAGAAGTCAGAGGAGTTAAAGGACTATATCATCTTACCTACCATCACATACTTCACCATCAGCCTGTAAATGAGGCACTGGTCCCCTCGGATGCTACCTGCCTTCCATCAGAAGCGCCATTGAACTCAGCGGACTGCAGCAGATCTATTTCCTTCTGTGAACTTGATTCTCCACCCAATAAAGTCCGACGCTTTGTCCAGTATTTACTTATTGATGTGCCTACTCCTTTTCTGAGTATTTCAAGCATGAACAGATAGCTGTGTTTCTCTAGTGAACACACTGGGAGAGGTGGAAGGTAGTCTCTCCCCTTTTTAGTCAAGATGAT